>NW_006285483.1:2422218-2448474 GCF_000327345.1 Myotis davidii
CAGTGTCCTATATAATAAAGAGGTAAATGCAAATTAACCCTCATGCCCTCACAAAATGGCTGCCTACGACCAGGCCAGCAGGGGGCTTAGTGAGGGATGACCAAACAACTGAACAGCAGGTCTGCATGGGGTGACCAGGTCAGCAGGGGGGACAGTGAGGGGTGACTAGGCTGGCAGGGGCAGGCAGTTGGGGTGACCAGGCTAGGGAGGAGGGCAGTTAAGGGCAACCAGGCCAGCAGAGGGGGACAGTTGGGGGCAACCAGGCTGGCAGGGCGGGGAGGGGGGCAGTAAAGTGTGACCAGGCTAGCGGGGAGAGGAGCAGTTAGGAGCAACCAGGCTGGCAGGTAGGGGGCAGTTAGGGGCAATCAGGCAGGCACGCAGAGTCAGTGAGGGATGATCAGGCTGACAGGAGCAGGGGTTAGTTAGGGGCAATCAGGCAGGCAGGTGAGTGATTAGGAGCCAGTGGTCTAGGATTGTGAGAGAGATGTCTGACTGCCAGTTTAGGCCCGACCCCTGTGGGGTCCTGGATTGAAGAGGGTGCAGGCTGGGCTGAGGGGACCACCCCCCTCCACTGTGCATGAATGTTGTGTACCGGGCATCTAGTTAGTAAGTAAATAAATAAAAACATAAAAAAAAATAAAGCAACATTCCTTTACTTATCTTGGGAAAAATTATTTTAAAAGCATTTTTTTTTCTTTTTAGAGAAAGAGAGAGAGAGACAAGAGAGAAACATGCCGCCCTAACCGGTCTGGCTCAGTGGATAGAGCATCACCCTGCGGACTCAAGGGTCCCAGGTTTGATTCCGGTCAAGGGCATGTACCTTGGTTGCGAGCACATCCCCAGTGGGGAGTTTGCAGGAGGCAGCTGATCGATGTTTCTAACTCTCTATCCCTCTCCCTTCCTCTCTGTGAAAAATCAATAAAATATATTTTTTTAAAAAGAGAGAAACATGCCATATTTGGGGACTGAACCCACAACTTGGGTATGTGCCCTGACCTGGAATCGAACCTGTAACCCTTCAATGTACGGGATGACGCTCCAACCAATTGAGCCACACCAGCCAGAAGACTTTTGAGGAATGACCCCTTAGTGGGAATTTTAAGCCTGATGACAAACCCAGATGGAAGATTTGAGTGTCATTAGTGAGAACCAGAAAAATGTGTCCTTGGGTGAGAAGGGCAGGGGTGAATATAAAGCATTTTTTTAAATGCAGAAATTTTAGACTGAGAAGCTGAATATACTACTTGGGCATATAAATTATTGTTTTTGGTGAAGACATGCTCTACCACCACAAAATTATGGGGGGTTATGTGTAGATAGAAATATTTCTTATCTCTGTACAGTTGTAGATGCTTTTCAGGAATGTGTATGTTCTTATTTAAGCTGTGGCTTGCACTCTATCAGAAACTAAGATCCAGAAGACCACATAAAGCATAGTCAGACTTGGTTTTCATCACTTACTAGAGGAATTGGAATTGGAAAAGGAAAAATGTCCTGGACCATGTTTGGCTGGCAAGATTCAACCTTATCTATGTATTGAGAATGCCCTACATGTGGTGTTAATAGTGAACAATCCAAACTTTGGAAAATATATCGATGTTGGCTCATGTTGACCTGAGGCAGAGGGAGAGGTTGTATTCCTGCATAGGAGAGAGGAAATTCCTATAAAGGCAAACATTCTCATTCTCAATCAATTTATATTAAGATAGATCCCAACAAGCCAAAGGAAATAATTTTCTCTCCCATGGAGTCTGGATTCTACAAAGAATAGACATTAACTTAGAAGAAACTGCAGCCAGACAAGGAAATATCCCATGGGCATGGGTCTAGATTGTTGACTATACTGCTCACCACATCTAGTAGCCCTCTGGGGCCCTGCATGGTGGAACCAGCACCAGTCTGAAAACTGGTGGGATCCCAGAATTGTAGAACACAATCTGCGAATTTTGGAAATGTCATCTGCGAATTCCACAGTGAGTAGACATTAGTAGATATTTACTTTGAACAAAACTCGTATGGATTCTTTGCATTCAACATCATTTCAATGCAAGAATGATTACAGAAACTCGCACCCTTGCACTGAGCGTTTCGAGGCAACTAAACTTAAAAAAAAAAAAAAAAGCAACCAATTGGAGCAGAGCAACAGCTTCTATTCTAGGCTTGTTAGACCAGCAAAGGAGTTTGTTTCTACCAGCTCTTAGTACCTTATCACTAAACTGTAGTAATGGCTGATGAAGCATGTAGAAGCAACATATCACTTGAAAATGTGTATTACTTATGTTTACAACTTCTTAAAAATGTAAGATCTTACCCATGACAAAAACACACATGAGAGAGAGAATGTGACAAAACTGAATTTTTTATTTAGGTTTAAGCAAAAATTACAAAAACAGGCTATTTTCTTCTCAGACTGGCAAACTTTTTCTGTAAGGGCCAGATAAGTCAATACAGGGTGGGGCAAACAGGTTTAGTTGTGAGTACACAAAATACAAGGGTTTATTCTTGTACTGTTAATTATTGTATTATTTTCCATACAAACAACTGTAAATCCACTTTTGCCCCACCCTGTATTTTAGGCTTATGGACATGCAGTCTATGTTGCAAGCAAATTTAGAAAAGTAATTCTGAGAGTTTTTAGTTAATCTGGGGTATTTTCTAAAATAATAAAGAGAAAAAATAATCACACTCTCAAAATTTCAAATCAAACATTTTTATTGAAATTATTTCTAACACAATTGGCAGCAGTATTAACATATAACTACTAGTAATAATAAAATAGCTAACATTTATATAGGATTCAGACCTTAAGATTAAATTGCCAAAACAGCATTTTTAGCAAATAAAGCTTATCTATCATATTTTAAATATAATTCCTTAAAGAGCCATTACTCGATCAAATTAGGAAATGTACAATATGAAGTGGAGTTTCAATTTCTAAGAGAAAGAACTGAGCAGCAAGAGGGAGAGAGGGAGTAACAATTAGGAAGAGGAAGACATGGTGAGAATATATCTCTTTCTAATAGATGATTTTAAGAGCTGTTTTCTGGCAAAATCATATCCTATTGTCATCAATAATGGAACAATAAAGATGGAAAGCATTAGCTAAAAACAAAACAAGGGGAATCATTGAGTGAGGGAGGCCAGTCCTAAAATAAGATTACCAAAAATATATTATTAGATGACATCTTTGAGTTTGAAAAGTGGCCATCCTGATTATACTGTGAAATGAAAAACAATTATTGTACCATTCTGTCTATCCACTGACAGCATGATGCAGTTTCCAAAGAAACAACATCCTGTTCATCTAACATCCCACCTTTTTAAAAGAGCAGTCAGTAAATTGTCAATAATATTTGTTTGAAGAGAGAATTTACTGGGAATAAAGGGATAAAACAGAAATCTGTCCTCAACATAGTTTACCAGGGAAGATGAGACGAATATAGATTAAGTTAAAAGATATATATAATATTTCTTCCTTTTTCAGAGAGTATCTACAACTAAAACAAGTGGAACAAGAGAAGAGAGCAATGATTTTCAATCATGGCACACAAAAATTAATTACTAAATTTCTGTGTCACACCAAAAAATGTATTATATTTTTTGCCTATCTGACAAAAAATAGGTATAATTTTGATTCATTCACACTTGATTATATTGTTGTACTGGCTGTTGTGGTTTTTTTATTTGACAATCAAAGGGAAAAGAGGTTAGTGCCCCTGACTAAATAGTTAGGTATTGCATGTTTTAAAAATTCTTGCAGCACACTGGTTGAAAATCCCTCAGGTTGAAAATTTCTGGAACAGAGATATGCAATTGAACTGTTCCTGGAGATACCTCCTATACACAGTACAATGAAATATTCCTAATCTTTGAAAGTGTCTCTTTACCTGGTAAATGTAAGTTATCCCCAGGGAAGACAGTGAAGACACACGAATATTAAAAAGTGTTTCCAGATTAGGGAAGCCGTACTTCAGTGCAAATTACTCTAGAGCACCCCCAACCCCAATAATGCCTTTAGAGGAATGGTACTAGAGAGTGATTTTGCTGATTGTGGAGATATTTCTTTCCCCAGACATTTTTAAAAAGTTCTGAGTTATAATTTACATACTATACAATTCACTCACTGTAATTCTACACAATTCATGATTTTTAGTATTATTTACAGAGTTGTATAGCTATCATCAGTGTTAAAGATTTTTAAATATTCTGCAAATCACTGAAAAACTGTCTTCTCATTTCAACCCTAACAGTAATTAAATTTTTGAATTTCTTTCTTTTCTTTTTTCCCCCAAAAAATTATTTCCAGAGGAAAATACAGAGCTGACAGGGCATATACTCACTGAATTGACTCAAAAGTATTTTAAAAAGTTTCTTTTTGAGAAAGTAACTTTTCATAACCATTGACAGTGTTGAAAATAAAGCAGCTTCTGAGAACTAAAAACTGGTAAAATCCATACTTAATAAATTCATTAATTGTGGCAGCAATCCATAAAGCTGCCTGTGATTGTGTAACTGATGAGTTTAAAAACACTTTAAACCCCTAATTAAGATATGGATGTAATCTCTGGAGGCAGAACTGCCAACCAGCAGAAATCTTATCAATTGTCTCAGCAGGCTGTTTAGAGAAAGTTTGTGTGAAGGTTAGGCTACAGGAAGAGATTATTGCATTAATTATTGCCAGCCGGGTGGGCATGGCTCAGTAGGTGAGCATTGACTTAAGAACCAGGAGGTTACGGATTCTGGTCCCAGTCCCAGTCCCAGTCCCAGGGTCAATCCCCAATGTGGGTCGTGGAGGAGGCAGCCGATCAATGATTCTCTCTCATCATTGATGTTTCTATCTCTTTCTCCCTTCCTCTCTGAAATCAGTAACAAAAAATATATATGTATGTATATTATTATTATTGTTGTTGTTATTATTTTAAAGAAAGAGAATTGCCAATCTTACCCAGTTCTGTCCAGGAACAGACACAAAATCCAGGGGCTATGAGTTTTCCTGTCACTGAGGAGGTATATATACTCCATTGTTTATCAGGTCTCACATGATCTGAATGAAATATCTCTCAAAATGGCTCACCTCATTTTGTTTTAATTTCTCATTTACCAAGCAATTGCCTGTTGTGCTTTCCAGACCTGCCACGAACATTTACCTTGGCATGTACAATTTGAGCATCTGGTTATTGAAAATGAATCTGCCCTACCACCAACAAATGAACAAATAGTTTGGTTCATTTGCTTTCTTGTGGACTAAAATCTATTAATCAACTCTGGTACATGGATAGTATTAACTGTAATAATCACTAAGCTAATGCCATCCTGGGAGATCTTGATAAAGAGCCATCCAGACATTTCCTGCTACATCCTGATCTGACCACGGACCCCAGAACACAGGTTCTATTCAAATACAAAGGAAGCTGATACAAAAACAAGAATGTCCTATTCACTCTGTATTAAAGTCTACCTTGTAGTCCCCTGAACTGAACAAAATCAGAAATTATTACATTAATTCAAACAGACAAGAATAAATCAAAGCAAATTCAATTTTCTTATTTTTCTGGAATGAAAGTGTCCTGAAATTAAAAAGCACTCTGGCTGAAACCGGTTTGGCTCAGTGGATAGAGCTTCGGCCTGCGGACTGAGAGGTCCCAGGTTCGATTCCGGTCAAGGGCATGTACCTGGGTTGCAGGCACATTCCCAGTGGGAGATGTGCAGGAGGCAGCTGATCGATGTTTCTAACTCTCTATCTCTCTCCCTTCCTCTCTGTAAAAAATCAATAAAATATATATTTTTAAAAAGCACTCTGACTTAACATTAATCAACAGAAGATGAACCTGAATAAATCTAAATTGATGGATGAATATTTGAACAGAAAGAAAATATGCTCAGTAAATAACTATTGAATGAAAATAATACCTGCAATGTAAAAATAAAAATTCTCATCTCTTCTGCTACTAACTGATTTGGACAGCACTAGAAACTGAATAAATTTGTTAAAATAGTGTCCTTTTTGGTCAGCTTCTCATTTAAAAAATTATCAGGTTCTTGTCTTTTTAATTAAAAGCTCAGTTTCAAAAAGTACCATTGAAGGATAATCAATCTGTCCTTCCCTCTAAAATTTTCAGAGGTTATTTCCCCTTTTGGGATCTACAGGCCCTTTTAAGAATCTGATTAAAATTTCAAATCCTCTTTACAGAAGACAGTCCACGCACATATACACATAATTTTGGAAACCATCAGAGTGTACAAGGACTACCAAACATTTGTAAAATGCAATCAACTTTTAAAACTAATAATGCCCTTCTTCTAAACCATCTTTTTTTTTCATCTCAAAGGCACTTTGGATTTTGAATATTCTTGTGTTCCCTTATTTGTGTGTGTTGTCGTCGTCTTTACTGTGACTTCTGGGATGACCAGAATCAAATTTGCAATCCATCTCTAGGAACTTACCGGGCTATTACTGCGGATATTTTGTGTACTAACTTTATCCATGACTCTTATCTTAACGCTCCTTCCTTATTTTCCCATTCCCCTGGATTTCTTCAGCTTCAATCATGTTTTATGGTATTTCTGCAAACTGCCTCATATCCCTGGGGCAGGAAGACAGTCACCCCTTGACTCTTGATCGAATCCAGTGTAGCGCAACTCCTGCACTCGGCGCACTCTCCGAGGAAGCCCGGGTTTCCGGAACAGCCGACGCGTCCCTTGGACTCCGCCCCCGAGAGTCTTTCCCGCCAAGGGCCGTTACCGCCGCAGAGCATGGTGGGACAGGCTCTAGGGTAGGTTTCACCAATCGTTTTCAAGGCGCCTAGTTGCTCTAAAAGGCTTTTTCCTGAGTAAATTATCTCTTAAGACTCGACAGGGGTTAATAACCCTTTAACGAAGGCTCTGTATTTTTTTTTATCAAAAGCCAGCCACTCCCTAATCAAACTACTGGCAAATCGGGAACGCAGGGAACTTTTTTCCCTTCGCGCGGAGGGTGACGTCGCGCGTACGTGAGCGTACTTTCGCAGGCCCGTTACGCTCTTGCGCGTGCGCACTGAAGTCAAATAGCTGCTTCCTCCCGCTGCTCTTCTTCCCTCCCCCCATATCCGTGCGCCAAGTAGATAAAGGCGCCATTTTGGAGGGGCCGCGGGAGCCGAGGTGTCGCTGCAGGTTCGCTCTGCCGTGCGCTAGGCTTGGTGGGAAGGCCTGTTCTCGCGTCCGCGCTTTTCGTCGTCGCCATGTCCGGAGGTGGTGTGATTCGTGGCCCGGCAGGGAACAACGATTGTCGCATCTACGTGGGTAACTTACCTCCAGACATTCGAACCAAGGACATTGAGGACGTGTTCTACAAATACGGCGCTATCCGCGACATCGATCTCAAGAATCGCCGCGGAGGACCACCCTTCGCCTTCGTTGAGTTCGAGGACCCGCGGTGAGGCGACCTGGGGCTTGCGGCCTTGAGGAAATCGGTTGGAGTACTTGGGGAAAGCTCCAAGGCCTTAATATTAGAGAGTGGGAGACGGGCTCCGAGGTAGGGGGCTAGACGCTATCCCCCATGCGGGAGTCGAGTAAGGAGCTGAGTCGGTTTGGCCTTTCTGGTGGCCGGGCCCCCGTGGAGGTTCCCGGAGCCGGCTCGCGCCCGGAGCGTGAAACTGGGGTTGAGGGCCGGTGTGGTGTCGGGGTCGGGAGCGCGGCGTGTTTCTGAGTGGGGGAGGGGCCATCCCTATTATGCGGCGCATGTGAGCGCTTCCACCCCCGGTGCGCATGTGCGGGGACCGCTGGGTCCCGACCGAGTTCGCTGCCCCTGCGGGTCCCTTTTTCTGAGCCCTCTTGCGCTCTATGATTACGCAGAGACGCGGAAGACGCGGTGTATGGTCGCGACGGCTACGATTACGATGGATACCGTCTGCGGGTCGAGTTTCCTCGAAGCGGCCGCGGTACCGGCCGAGGCGGCGGCGGGGGTGGAGGTGGCGGAGCACCCCGAGGGCGCTATGGCCCCCCATCCAGGCGATCTGAGAACAGAGTGGTTGTCTCTGGTGAGTTGACTGTTAAATATGGATTGATGAGAAGGGACAGAAACTACTTTAAGTTTTCCCCGCATGACTAGTTTAACAAATGCAAGTCTTTATGCCAGGTCTCAAATTACTTTAGTTTCTTGTTTAGAAACTAAGCAAAGATTATTGTAATGGAGGTTTATCGAATTAGATGGCGGTACCTAGAATATGAAGATCCTTACTTTAAAAATAATTTTGGGCTCCGGTCTCCAGAATCGTAGCTCTTTACCCACGATCTTAAATGTAGTCATTAATTATAAAGTAGTCTTTGTTCTAATGTAAATTTTAAATTTAGGGTAGTTGGTGTTGAAAAAAAGTCACTTTTTCAGGACTGCCTCCAAGTGGAAGCTGGCAGGATTTGAAGGATCACATGCGTGAAGCAGGTGATGTATGTTATGCTGATGTTTACCGAGATGGCACTGGTGTCGTGGAGTTTGTACGGAAAGAAGATATGACCTATGCAGTTCGAAAACTGGATAACACTAAGTTTAGATCTCATGAGGTAGGTTATACACTTATTTTTTTCTTTGGCCAGAATTGGATACAGTGGTCTTAACAGTGGATTTTTTCAGGTAAGATTCAGGCAAGGGTGCCCAAGTAAAGTGCCAGATTTCTGGTTTTAGCTACATTGTACTCATTCAGCATGCCTGAACACAGGTAAAAGCTTAGATCTTTCAATCGAAAGTTCTGTCTATTCAATAGGGAGAAACTGCCTACATCCGGGTTAAAGTTGATGGGCCCAGAAATCCAGGTTATGGAAGATCTCGATCTCGAAGCCGTAGTCGTAGCAGAAGCCGTAGCAGAAGCAACAGCAGGAGTCGCAGTTACTCCCCAAGGAGAAGCAGAGGATCACCACGCTATTCTCCCCGTCATAGCAGATCTCGCTCTCGTACATAAGATAATTGGTGACACTTTTTGTAGAACCCATGTTGTATACAGTTTTCCTTTACTCAGTACAATCTTTTCATTTTTTTAATTCAAACTGTTTTGTTCAGAATGGGCTAAAGTGTTGCATTCTTGTGTAATATCCCCTTGCTCCTAACATCTACATTCCCCTCATGTCTGGTAAATTGTATTTTAAGTGATGTCGTAGACAGGATTGTTTAAATTTAGTTAATTCTCCATTCTCTTCAGACTGTGATATTGTGCAAATGTCTATTCTCTGGTTTGTGTGAACGGGGATGTTGGGGATGTTTGTGGTTATCTTACCTGGGGAAGTTCTTATGTTTATCTTGCTTTTCATGTGTCTTTCTGTAGACATATCTGAAGAGATGGATTAAGAATGCTTTGGATTAAGGATTGTGGAGCACATTTCAATCATTTTAGGATTGTCAAAAGGAGGATTGAGGAGGATCAGATCAATAATGGAGGCAATGGTATGACTCCAAGTGCTATTGTCACAGATGAAATTGGCAGTATTGACCTTATACTAAAAGGCAAGCGTTAAAAATGATATATATGCATCTACCTTAAAACACGTGGCAAACATCTTATGCAGTTATCTTTACCTACAATTGCTCTGCTCTTTAAACCTTGGCAATTGTGGAAAAATTATATTGCCCATTTGTAACAGTTTATTTTGCTCCCTTCCCCCCTTTTTTGTTTTAATAGGGACTAATGTGGGAAGAACTGGCTAATTTGTCACAGTGCTTAGTTACAACTGTTAATGTGTGACCTGCTGTTGGTGTACATGTGGGTACAGGGTGTCTTTAATTCCAACCAGATAGAGTATAATATCAATACTGCTAAATCTGCATGTCCTCTGTGTGACTGATATAGCGTTGCTATTTCATTTTTTTAAGACAAAATGAAAGCAAATTATAGAATTCCAACATATTGGTGTAGATAATCTAGTTGGGAATATACTTTTAAGTATCATCTTCCCCTTTAAACTTATATTCATAATTGACTCATGTTTAAAACACTTTAATTTACAAATTAAATTGCAGATGGGAGCATTAGATTTAGTTTAGACTTAGGTGGGTAACAATACCAGTATACTTTTCAAATACATAACTTTTTGCAACCACAAAACCTGTAATAACGCTGTACAGTAACAAGTGTTGGCATTATCAGTTGAACTGTAAATATAAAATGCTTCTTCCAATTAGTCTCTATGATGATTAAGTTTCTAAAGTTTATCTGAACACCATTCAGAAACTTGTTTTGGGGAATTTGATAGTTATTGATGTACATCTGTTAAACTGATGACAGACATAACTCATCATTCCCCAGAAACCTTTTTTGATTACAGTATCTAACATTTTGCCTCCTCTTTTTTGGTTTTGCTGGTTATAAAGGTTTGGATTGGAGAGGGCTCACTGGATCCCAATCCTTGGAGCTGGATCATTGGATTCAAATCATAATGTGGATAGGATAGGGAGGATGAATTACAAGGATTCATGGAGCGGGATCAGATTACCAGGAACATAGGAGTGGATTCCTGCCCCAACCAAACCGCATTCGTGTGGATTTTTTTTTTTTTATTCAACTTAATTGGCTATTCCAAAGATTTTTTTTCTTCCTATTTTTGACGATTGGAGCCCTTAAGATGCACGATGGAATTGTGTTTTGCATTTTTTGGTAAAAGGAGCAAAGCGAGGACCTGGAGATATACGCTGGAGCAATCTCCTTGGAAGGATTCAGCACGAGTAGATGGTAAACACTTAAAGGGGAAAAGGGGGGGGGTTTGTTTAAAATAGTAAATCAGTAAGTCATTTCTAAATTTAAAGAACGAAATTGGAGTTGAAGAATAAGTAGGTTTCCAAATGGCTGTTGCCGTTTTTCTTTTGAAAAATAAACGTTTTTTAAAAAACTATGCATGGTTGTCCTTTTTCCTCTTCTAAGATTTTAACTGGGAGACTATCAGTTAATACTTTAAATGATAAGATTCTGACTTGCATTTATGTGTTAGTAAATTAAAGGTTCTTGAAAGGTAATTTAATGGTATCAAGCAATTCTTGTTAATTGTAAAAATATTCAGGGGAAGAGAAGAAAGGGTGAGAAAGGCAATTGTGTATGTAACATGGTGAATGATGGGTGATCTAGTCTCTGAAAGAAATTTCCAATACTTTGATAATAAAAAAGTTATTAAAATGTATAGATGCTGCTTATTTTTGGTGATCATCTAGATAAGATAGGCTTTTATACAAAATTTGAGTGATGGCTGGTAAATGTTAACTTGACGGTAGCCTTTGACATTCTTGATGAAACTCATCTCAAAAATTGGTAAGTATTAAAATGTTTAAATTCAGCACAGATTAGAATTCTCAACACAATTTACTTCCTTTTTAAAATGTGAATAGTACACCAGAAGAATAACTGCTTATTCGAGTTAGTTGTTGCTGATGAAAAGCTGATCATTCTTTAGAATTTTGCCTTGTAAACCCCTCTCAAACATAAGGTTATTATTCTGTATCCAAAACATGTCAAAGCAGTGATTATATCTTGTATTCTACCATTTTTTATGTCTTTTTACTTGATAGTCCCTTGGTTTTAAATTTTTCATTTGCTTGAATTAGGATTTTAACCTAAAATTCCTCATCTGATTTCCTGATAGCTATTCACAGCCATCAAACCATTCTTTTTCTGCACCCAATTAAATTTTAACATTTCCCTTGGGTGCTAGTGATATTTGGAAGCTGAACTTAAGACAGCTGTTCAGGTAACGTGATTTAAAACTGAAGAGGGATATTCAAAACTAGGATTCCACTTGAAATATTAAATAAAGCAATTGGTATGGATTTATTAAGGAAGTTTATGTAAATTCAAAATAGGTTCAAGAAGCAGAAAGATTGATTAAAGTTATGTTTCTCATTCAATTATTAACCAGGCCTGACACTGCTTAGGAAGAGATCAGGCGTTTTTAGGGTATGACATTTAATTTTGGAGTGGTAAATGGGTAAATTTAAGCCTGATTTTGTTTGTGTTTACTGAACATTTTGATAACAAGATCAAAATGAAAATTGCCTTCACTCAAGGTTAAGTACATTTAAGCTAAGTTGAAAGATGTGCTCTACTAAAACTTTTAGTTTGAACCCCGGGGGTAAACAAGATAGGCTGTTTGAAGATTAGAAAGGACAAGGTATTAGCAAATGACAGAGGGGCACAGGTTTTGCAGTTAAAAGCAAGACAGCTAGTTGTGAGGGGAGATGCCTATTTTTTTCAGTCTTAGGAGAATGGCTCTTAAACCTCTACCCGAATTGGCAGCTATTAGAAGAAAGCCACCCTTTTGGAAACTAAAAAAGTTGGCTTGAATTTTCCACCTTTTCTCCCTATTTGTCTCCTCTTAGAATATTACAGGGAGCCTATAATTAGTTATTTTCTAACCAAGGAAAAACTTAAGTCTAAGAAGCACCTATTTTTCATAACATCAGATTGAGTAACCCATCTTGCTGTTCAGCCCACATGCTGGAAACAAAAGGTAAGAACCCCATTTTCTGATTCCTTTTTGGGATCTGAATTTTAAGAATTAAGCTATGTTTAATTTCTTAATGTTTGGAATATGAACAGATTCCCCTTGTTTAAAATGTTTTACTAATTTTTACACTTTCATACATTTCTAGTGCATATATCCACTCGTGCTTAAGTGCAATATGATTCTAGAATTTCAACTTTTAGTTTTGTCTTTGAAACATCTTGCTCATTAGGGCTGGTGTTTCTAAGTTTCTGTGAAGATAAATTTACATGTGCCTTTTTGCTTTGTCTATGAAGTAATAAATACACTATCAAAAGTAGTTATTAAAAGGAGAGAAATTAGATTGAGGTTCTATTGTAACATAACCATCCTTTGGTTTAACTTAATTCTGTTACTGTATGGAGAATGCAAAGGCAGGAAATGGCTTCACAGTTTCTTATCCAAAAGACATTGAAAACTGATTTTGTTGGACTAATGTAAAACCTGACAAAAATTAGTGTTTTCATTTTGTACTTAACTGTGACTAACTTGTCTTCCTGCAGAAGTACTGATGTGTGTCATAGTTACCATGGGGTTTGCTGAGGGTTTTATGTTTTATATAGGGTCTGTATGCCATATCTTTGTAAACAGGCTCTGAATTTCACATACATTTGTCCTCAAGAGTTTGGAAAGGGGATTGTAGAATTATAATAGGATACGTAAAGCTAAAGATTGTGTAACTTTGGATGTGATTAAAACAAACCTGTTACCGTGGATATTAAGTGATACAAGTTCCCCAACTTAGGCTGAAGTGGCCGCAAGAAAAGAAAAGGTATGACTCAACATTGTATATTCTGTTGCTATAGTGGGTTCAAAACATTTGTATTCCACTGAAGGAAATAGTTTGCCGTCTTAGTGTATACAGTGGAATACTGCATTCTTTTAGGGTAGTTTTTTTCTTTCTAGTACTTTATTTTCAGGAGCACTAATTATTCTGGTCCTATATAAATAGCTGGAATTGGCATGAAGTAAAAAATTATAAGGAAACATCTGTTCATATTGTCTGTAGAACAAAGTCATCTTGGCAAAGACCTTTTTTTCTTTTACAGACATTTTAAATATAGGTGCAATAAGTCAAAGTATACTTAAATCAGCACTGTTCTTGTGAATGAGGACTTTGGGGTGCTTCTTCCTAGCTCTGAAAGCTATACTTAACCCTGATTGTGATTTTTAGTGATCAAGGAAAGGAATTTTTTTTTTTTACTATTGCAAAAATCACTTGGTGATTCTGTAGTATATAGCAAATAAATTAGTCTTTGACTTCATCCAGAAGTTAATTTAGGCAGAAGTAACCTCATAATAGGTTATCAGGGAGAGAGGTTATTCATGCTTTGTTTGCTTAGGAGGTTACTATTTAGGTAGGTATGAAACACAGTCAAAGCAACACTTTAAGTTCATTGGGTCCTAAGTGTTTTGTCATCTCTTTAAAAGTACAAAGGAGTTAACCTCAACAACCAGGTTATAAAATGTACTCCTGTTACCTTACAACTTAGAAGTGTCATCTATCAACTGTTGATATCAATGTGAAGGTAGTGGAAATGGAGAGCCTGTGAGCAAAATGGCCAATTGTCGGGATGCTAAATATCTTAAGGTGATATTAAAAAACCCCCCACAATATTTCACTTTCCAAGGGGAAATCACTTAACCACTAGAGGGAGCTATGATGCAAAAGCAACAGGAAATTTTCCCTATTGTAAAGGATCCATACAGCAAGGTGGAAACCAACTATCTAAATAGTGTATATATTTGCTCCAAAGTTAGAGATTGGTTCTTTTTGGGGTAAGTTTTCTTCCTGTAACTTTACCTCTGTCTTCTTATCTGTTGGGCAAAATCATTTCCCTTTTCAGCTTCTGGATCCATTTAGGTTTTGAATAGAGCTTAATTTCACAAGTACCAAGCTTACATAAACCAGGAAAGTATTTGTAGATCTTAGGAGAAAATGCTGAAGACATGGATCTGCTTGTTTTCTGCCACCCTGTACATCTTCAGGTATGGAATAGTAAGGCCCTAGAGTGTAAGAATTGGGTGGAATAGATATGCTGGGGGGCGGGGGGAGAGTCTTGGAATAAAATTGGTCATATACTACCAAAAAAAAATGAATATGCTTTCAGAAGCCTTTAGTTTTTATGGCGTGAAACAGTTTCTGGAGTGACCTTATTTCTTGGCATTAATTGTTACTGTCTTTAAGAACCTGCAAGTCAGGTTGGCTGTTTATGTTTTCCTGTTTTCTGGGCCTTATGTAAGTAGGCACAGAGTAGTATCTTTTGATCAAAAAGTATATTTTTCTCTTGATGTGTTTACTTAGTGCCATTTTATTTTATTTTAAAGTTGAAAATTATTGGGGAGTAGTACTTAAGCATTTGTCATTCATATCTCCCCCAACTTTACATTGCAAAAATGTAAAGGAAACAAATTTCAACTTGCCTCCTGTTTAAATTGTCACTAAGAATACTGTATTAGTTTCTTAGCCTTACTTGGTCTAAATTAGCAAGTAGTACTGAAGAAATTACCTCTGAAAATTTTTGGCACACCCATCAAACAATCATTCCCTTGCATGTTGACACAGACTTTATGTATGTGCTCTAGTATAGCATATGTCACCTGGCTGGCTTTCTCTGTCCATCTACCTCAACTTTCTTGGTTCATGAATTTTTATTTTCTAAGGAATAAAAGCAGTATGTGGCACATGATAAATACTTAATTGAAAAAGTACCATTGGTCCTTAGTGTTACCATACATCTGTCTTCTAACAGTTTATAACCTCTCATACGCTTTCCTCCTAGGTATGTAGCACAGTGCTATTATACTGAGTAGACACTTAAAAGATGAATTACTAAATTGGAAGAGAAACCTAGAAAATTGAATTCCTTTTCTGAGTATCTTAAATTGGGTGAGGAACCTTTTTCTTTCTTCCAGGGGCCATTTAAAACATCATTCCCGGGCCGTACAAATTACCAACTTAAAAATTAGCCTATATTTGGTCAAACATTTAATTAACTTACCCCTAATGCCTTAGCAGGACCAGACCAAATGATTTTTCGGGTCAAACTTGTACCCCACCTGTCTTAAATAAAGAACCAGTAAATGTAGGTCTCAATTTTAAGTTGGGACTAAATCCCTATACAAGTTATACTTACTGTGCAATAGAACTAAATATTTAGAACATTTTCCATATTGTGATCTAGAGTGTTTTTTTTTTTAAGACATTAAAAAATTTTTTTGTATCACTAATTCTTGGCCACAGTACCATTGTATCTAACTTAAGCTAGACTATAGAGATGTGTTTTCTTGTCAAATGGAATTCTTTAAAATCCTGTTTGGATTTGTCCTCCATCTCCATTTGCCATATCAGCATCCTTGTCTGTGCATCCACATTTATTACTAAAATGTCTTACCTTATTTCACTGACTCCAGTCTCTATCCTGGCCATTAAGTCTGATCTTCCTAAAACATGTCACTTCACCTAATATGAATCAATGGATTATAGTCTACCTTTTAAATTTATCACTATTCTCAATCACATCTTCCCCTGATCTGATTGATCTGGCAAATACTGACCATGCTTGTTTTTGCTTCTGTACTTACATTTTCAGACTTCTTCCTTCCCCCCACTTTAGCAGTCACCTGCAGCTTTAAATCCTGGTCATCCTCAAAGTTCATTTCTGCAACTATGAAAAATAAGCTGCTAAACCCAAATAATAGCTGTCTTCTCTGATGCATTTAGTCTCTTCACAATTTATTACTGTGGAATGTTTTGTGTTAATTTTTCATGCCCTATGGAATTTTTGTAATATTTGTATTTCCCAATGAGCCAAATGCAATGCTGTCAGTTTAATAAATGTTGATTGAACAAGATGGAAAGAACTTAGTACTTCTTAAAGCAAAGCACTGTATAGAAGCTTATCTCACAAACGGTTAACTGGATGGATTATTGGAGAAAAATTTTAATTCTAACATTGCGTTAGATAATTTCTCCTTAATGAGGAAATGCAAATTAATTTAAATGCTAACCTAAGCCAAGTATAACTGGAAAAGAGCTCCCCCAAAAAGTCTTGCAAAGTCAAAAATGAAGTTTTGCTGCACAATGGCACACTTTGAGTATCAAGAATTGATGCCATTGTTTTATAAAAGTAGAGTAGTTACTTTTTTTTTTTTTTTTTTTTTTTAGAGTAGTTACTTTTTAAAAAAATATATTTTATTGATATTTCACAGAGAGGAAGGGAGAAGCAGAGAGAGTTAGAAACATCGATGAGAGGAACATCAATCAGCTGCCTCCTGCACACGTCCTACTGGGGATGTGCCCGCAACCAAGGTACATGCCCTTGACCGGAATCGAAGCCGGGACCCTTCAGTCCACAGGCTGACTATCCACTGAGCCAAACTGGTTAGGGCAAGTAGTTCTTTTTTAAAAATATGTTATTGGTTTCAGAAAAAGGAAGAGGGAGAGAGATAGAAATATCAATGATAGAGATTCATGGACCAGCTGCCTCCTGCATGCCCCACAATGGGGATTGAACCCACATGTGCCCTCACTGGGAATTGAACCAACAGTGTCCTCCTGGTTCATAAGTCAACACTCAACCGCTGAACCACACCGGCCGGTCAATAGTTCCTTTTTTTGCTGTTTCCTACTAGGTCTCCTTTTCCCATCATTCTTAAGCTTAATTATTACAGAAAAAAGTCTTAAATCACTTCTGAATTCACTGGTCCTGTCACTGAGGGTTCCTGCAGATTTCTCAATGTGATTGTGTCATTTTGGTTCTTTTTTTAATGAGTTACTCCATAAAGGGATTCAGATAGAAAGATCTACATAGACTGAAGAAACCAGATGATATATTGTTCCAGGCCAGGGACCCTGGTTTTTAGGCTTATAGAGGAATTAGCTCTCAAAGCCAAGAGACTTCAAACATTTAACACACAACACCCAAATCCTATAAGCACCCCATATCTCTGGGCCTTAAAAATTCTTCTACCCTTTCCTGATCAGTTAAAGTACAATTCTTGGACTAATTGCACTATTTGTTTTGCTTGCTTTGGCATGTTTATATAGTGACATGTAGTTCATACACTTAATGAACTCTAAGCTGTTGTCTTAATATATGTGTTGCATTTCCCTCAACTACATGGTAAACCTTCGGAGCAAGGACTGTTAACTTTCTAACACTTCTTTCATGTCTAGTATCCTAGTACACACCTTAATAAATGTGAATATGTAAATAGATTCATGAAATCCTAGGCAGGTGTACCCCATAGCTTAGATCTCATATGTAGTGTGGTCCTCCGATCAGATTGGATTTATTCCCAAAGTAGTGACTTTGCTGCCTTTTTTAAATGGAAAACTTCAAGGAGGAAATGCAAGGACTTGGGATAAAAATACTTCTTTTTTTTTAAATCCTCACTCACCTAAGGAATTTTTCCCATTGCTTTTTAGAAAGAGCAGGGGGCAGGAGGGTTGAGAGAAACCGATTCGTTGCCCCCCACATTCATTCCTACCAGGGCTGGGGAATGTTTGAGAGACCCTTCAATGGGTGTCTGATGCTCTAACCCACTGAGCCACACCAGCCAGGGCAAAAAAAAAACCCTTTTTCCTACTGAAAATAATAGTTGAAAGTACTTTAATTTTAATCCTCAAATAGTATTAGCCTCATTTTGCAGTTTGAGGAAATAGGCTCAGAGATGGTAAAATGGCCTAGAACTTGAATCCAAGTCTCTTGGTGACAAGTTTTTGTTTTACTACTGCATTGCTTTTTTAAAGCCAGCCAGTCATTTCCAGTGGGGAGGTTAGGGGGATTAGTTTTAGAGCATAGCTTGTAATATCCACCTGATGCCACCAGGGTGCCCCATGGTGCTGTCTTTGATTCATTTTTTTAACCCTGGTTTCTGGGGGCAGTTCCAAAGCAGGAGTTAATCTAGTCACAGTGGCCATAACCTGGAGCCCAGCAACCAGAAAGTGATGTGTTTAGCTCCCTGGCTTTCCAGTGTGCAGTGCACAGCCAGAGTCAGAGAGGCCCTTACCCTCTTTTGACCCCTACTAATCAGGGTGGCACCACAAAAGGACAGTAGGTCATGCAGTGGCCAGAGCCTGGCTAGCACTCTAGGCAGCAGCCCCACAAAGAAATGTAGCATAGAAACAACTGGGTAAATGTCTATAAACACTTGCATTTGTTTGGTAACTACACAAATTTGTATTAGTAAAATAGATCCACGACATAAAACCAGATTGAATTGCTTTACCACCGCAGGTTAGATAGCTTTTTTTTTTCTTAATATATTTTATTGATTTTTTACAGAGAGGAAGGGAGAGAGATAGTTAGAAACATCGATGAGAGAGAAACACCGATCAGCTGCCTCTTGCACATCTCCCACTGGGGATGTGCCCGAAACCCAGGTACATGCCCTTGACCGGAATCGAACCTGGGACCTTTCAGTCTGCAGGCCGACGCTCTATCCACTGAGCCAAACTGGTTTCGGCAGGTTAGATAGCTTTTAAGTCAATGTGTGATAACTTTCCAGTTTGCAGTAAACGTCTGCATTACACTTAGCCCTGAGTATTCAGCCTTGGAGGCATCAGGTGTGAGATTTTATATATATATACACACACCCACACACATACATATGTACATATATATATTTTTTAACTGATTTCAGAGGGAGAGAAATACCAATGATTCTCGAAATACCAATGATGAGAATCACTGGTCAGCTGCCTCCTGCACACACCACAATGGGATCAAGTTCACAACCCAGGCATGTGCTCTTGACCGGAATCAAACCTGGGATCCGTCAGTCTACAGGCTGACACTACCCACTGAGCCAAACCGGCTAGGGCTGCATCAGTTTCTATATTCTGCAACCCTAGGTGACAGTTCTGTGTCAGAGCTAACACTTATGTGAGAACCAATAAAGTGAAGTCTTGATTTAATATTAAGACGACAACTAGCCCCTTTTAAAAAGTTGCTTCCTTCCTAGTGCTCTTTAAGCACTTTGTGCAAATGTCTAACTAGTCTATATTACTTTTCTTTACTGGAGGAGATTCTGAAAAGTATTTCCAGTAACCAGCACAGTTTCTGGCATTCAATGGGTGCTCAATAAATATGTTTACTGAAATAGCAAAACCATAATAGTTACAGAATAGTTCTGCACGTGAGCTATTTTTTAAGGAGAGAGTCCACATTAAGGGGGGGGGCGGTCTTCGTTTTGTCTTCAAACTGATTAGAATATATTATGAACTAGGAAGTTAGTCTCTGAGGTGTCCTGACTGGTCTTTCAAAATCTTGTAAAATCTTAGTTGTAATTAGTGTAGCCTGAACTGGGGGCTTTATCTGAGCTGATTCTCTATATAATCACCCATGCTATATCTCTAGGACCAAGTGTTTACCAGGTGGCACTTGGATCCACCAGGAGACACTAAATTAAACATTAATTGGACATGTTGGACTTGTGCCTTCCTCCTCCTCCTCCCTCCCTGTTTTTGCAGGAGAATTTCCATCCCAAAATTCTGGTTTCAAGATCACTATGAAATAAATCACAAACTTACCTCTAGTAGTCAAGCTACCCTTTCAGTTTTCTTAGCTCTGGTGAAGAGAGCTAATCAGATTATTAGTACCAACTTGGATCCCTTCATAATCTTTGCCTAGGTTAGTGGTCGCTTTGCCTAGGGCAGTGGTCGGCAAACTCACTAGTCAACAGAGCCAAATATCAACAGTACAACGATTGAAATTGCTTTTGAGGGCCAAATTTTTCAAACTTAAACTATATAGGTAGGTACATTGTTATTAATTAGGGTACTCCTAAGGCTTAGGAAGAGCCACACTCAAGGGGCCAAAGAGCTGCATGTGGCTCGCGAGCCACAGTTTGCCGACCACGGGCCTAGGTGATCAGAGTAACTGCCCCAGCATAATAACTGTGTGTATTGGACATTTATAAGGACTTCCTCAGGCAAAAGGCAGAAATGATACCTATCCCAACTCCCAGAATATCTGTTTCTGGGATTGGTTTATTCCTTTATGCTCAGGAAGCGTTTTTACTGGCTTGGATTCACTACTTGCCACCTGCTTTCTAAGCATTCACTGCTGAGTGAAAGGGGAGAGAAAGTAACAGGGGAGGGGGGAGGAGGAGGGAGCTAGAAAAAACAAGAGGAAACAGCTGGGGAGCTGGGTTGGGGCTATGCTTATGTAAGATCAGTGAAACAAAGTTAGCAGGGACAGGGTCAGGCCTTGGGGGGTAGAGAGCTAATTCTGTCAACTAGTTGAGTAGGGCCTTGTTTTGTTAGAGAGACTAAAGTTACTTCAAAGGAAAAATCCACATGTTCTGAATCTGACCGTTTTTCCCTGGGTACCATCCTAAATTGTTTATCGAATCAAAATCTATCCTGCCCTCTAGGAATTCTGGTCCTCTTTAAGTCTAGCAGAGAGCTTGATGCCACTGCTCAGGCAACCAAAGGCGAAATGCTTGTAGTAGTATTGGTGTTTTATTGACAGCCTGAGGAGGAAATGAGTACGGTTGTTGTCCCTCCATAGAGCTTACCAGGCCCCTGTACCTGCTCTTATGCCAGGACCCAATGATTGTAGAACTTTAGGCAGCTTCTAGTTCAGAGACTTCTCAGGGTCAAGAAACATCTTTACAGGAATTAATTCCCTCTCTTGGAATCTTAGCCAGCCTTTATGCTGTCTTGGCCTGTGTCCCATCTCTTGGCATTGCTTTCCAGAATGGAGCAGACTTCCTAAAGCTTAGCCTAGACCAGGGGTGGGCAAACTTTTTGACTCGAGGGCCACAATGGGTTCTTAAACTGGACCGGAGGGCCGGAACAAAAGCATGGATGGAGTGTTTGTGTGAACTAATATAAATTCAAAGTAAACATCATTACATAAAAGGGTACAGTCTTTTTTTTTTTTTAGTTTTATTCATTTCAAACGGCCCGGATCCGGCCCGCGAGCCGTAGTTTGCCCACGGCTGGCCTAGACTCTAGGTAGTCTGGTGATAATCACATCAGTGTCTTAGGTCACCACACTCCCTTCCCTCACTCAGATTCCTCAACACAGTTTTCAATAGTTCTTGTCCCCTTCAACCGAGGAATGGAGGGATCCTCAGTTGAAAATCAGATTTACCCAATGAAGCTTTTAAAAAATCTAAGCCAATGAAAGGGAGAGGAAGGAGTATCAGAAAAACAGAGCCAGAAACAAAATCCTTTCCGAACTCTGAACTATCCCCAAATTTGGTATGATGAAGACACTGAATAGCTGTTTCTACTGGAGTTTGGGTAAAGAGGATTCACTTGATATATCTATGGTTTTGCTCTCCCCCTACCTACACTTCACAAGAGCATTTACAAGTAGTAATTTGGATAGCACAATACTGGTTAGTGTCATTACATTCCTCTTAACCAGTGGAATGTGTTTGAGTTGGAGGCTTTACCTACACTGTAAAAAGCTTTACTTCTGTACCAGAATAACTTTATACAATGATTTGTTATTTTTGACAATTAGCCGATTTTTGGTTTCTTATTTCGGAGGAGGTGGGAGGGAGAGAGAGCTAGAAACATCAATGATGAGAGAGAATCATTGATCAGCTGCCTCCTGCACGCCCACAACCTGGGCATGTGCTGTAGGGGATTGAACCTGGGATCCTTCAGTCTATAGGCCGACGCTCTATCCACTGAGCCAAACCAGCTAGGGCAAACTGAGCTAAACTTTGTAGTTCAGTTCAGACCCACCAAATTGAGTGACGTTTTAAGTATCAACTTTTTCAAGTTCAGCCTTTACCCTGGGCTTGGGGCATTTGAGGGCAGGGAGGAACAGGTGTCCAAAGGAGAAATGTTGGTGCCCGAGAGTATGTTTTCCAGTTGTATTGAATTTCTTACTTGGTGTATTTTTGACCTTAGTTTCTTTCCTTCTTGTGTCCTATACTATTTTGCTTACTATTTAGGAGCTGTAAAATGTCAGTATTTCTAATCAAATGTTATCTGGATAGAACTGATAGGCTTAGCATTGATTTATGGCCGCTTCTTTCAAGAAGCCTTAAGGTGATAAATGTGTTTCCATGGCGTTGGACTTGTTTTGGGGATATTGGGTGTGTGCCCTTCTTAGGAACAGTAGAGTATTGAAGAACCCTCAACTACTAGTTTAGGAAAATGGGTAGATTTGTTCCCTGTTCTTTTGTTCTCTGTGATTATTTTCCAGCTCTCAAGGAACTTAATAGTTATGGGGGGAAGGGGAGGGAAGAAGGAAGATCTTTATTGTTTCCCCTTCCTCACCTTCACAGTTAAAACAAAAATAACTGGTGATGCCACTTTAGGTAGTATAATTGAAACAAAAACCCAACTTCTGACCACATGGGCCACAGACATTTGGCTTAAGCCCTCACGTGTGTTTATGGAGCTTGGGTAGAGTGGAGGGGGTGGGAAGAGTACTTCTGCATTCCTCTCAAGGAGATTTGGTTTTTGTTTGGAGGAGAGGGATTTCCCTTTGGTCCAGTGTAAAGTGTGCTTCTTTTTCTCAATTGTATTGAGGCTGGAAATGAAGGATAACATTTCTGGTCACTTTTTTGGTATTTCTAAATATTGCAGTCTTGGTTTTTACTAGATTTGTGAATTGTCAGTCGTCGCTTTTTTTCATGAGTTAGTCCAGTATCTTGATAGTTTGAAGCTTCTTCTGACTAGATCTTCTCTACTGAAAGTTTGGATTGGATTTGTTTTTGGTTTGTTGAGTGGTCTTATGTGGGGACAGGTAATGAAGCAGAGATGCTTTCTATTCCTAGGATTCTAAATCTAATCTTAATCCTTAATGTACTCATAGGATTTAAAAGTCCTCTTCAATATAGGAAGGAAATATCCTGTGGCTTTTTAATGTCTGCTAAAAATTGTCGTTAGAAAAGCTAATCTTAATAGGCATCTTCCTTTGTCATGTGTCATTAGCCTTTTGGCCACTTACCTTAGGGCTCTTGAAGGAGAGAGGGATAGGGCATGAGGAAAAATTTGTCACTTTCAAAGGAAGAGGAATAGCCCTAGCCAGCAAGCTCACTGGTTAGAGCATAGGCCTGCACACCGGAGGGTCTGAGGTTCGATTCCAGGGCAAGGTTGTCAAGGACACATACCTGGGTTGCAGGTCTGATCCCTGCTCCCCATTGGGGTGGAAGGCATCCAATTCATGTGTCTGTCACATCAAAGTTCCTCTCCCCTCCTCCCCTCTCCCTTCCACTTTTTAAAATCAATGGAAAAAATATCCTCACTCCTTGGGTGAGGATTTTTAAAAGAAAGGATTAATTAATTGGCTCTTATGCAGCTGTTAATGGGGAACCACTCAATAACACCAATAAAAACATTTTACTGAGCTTCTGTTATATTCTAGGAAATACTCTTAAGCATTTTACATATATTTCTCATTTAATCCGCAAATCACCCTTATAAGATAGGTATTTACTTTGTCCTCGTTTTCCAGATGAGGAAACTGAGGCCTTAAAAGGTTGACAGGTTATACAAGCTGAGGCAGGGGGATAAGGGTGGTAAAGAGGATAGGGAGGGAATCTTGAGTTTTATTTGGGTGAATATAGGCACAGTATATTTTTTGCTTAGGCACAGAACATTTTAGTTATTCATCATATCTGAGGGTAATACTATTTATTCACTCACTGAACATTGTTTACAATAATCAAGGTAAATTTACTGTCTTGAGACATCCCTAGTCTCTTTTTTTCCCCCATCCTTAGTCTTTTTACTGGACCCCAGTATGGTCTGTGGAGGGGCTCATTTTGTTTGTGATTAGACATATTGTCTGTCCTAAGGATAAGCAGAAATGCCCCTTCTAAAAAAACAGTCTTTGATCTTACTGGTCTCATTATATTCCTCAAAACAGTTGGAGCTGATTGTTTTTGCATAATTGTTCTTAGGTTTAAAACTTCATCTTAATTTAATAAGTGGTTAGATTTCCTTTTTAAGGGAGGGTTTGGGGAGCAATCAGGAATTCTGGTTTCACCTATTGACAGAGATAAAATTAGACATTTTCCTTAAGAAAAGTGTGATACTTCTGAATCCCAGCTCTTCAATAATGAGAACTGAACTGTTTTCACTTGACCTCTACTTCCTGTTAGTGGGAAACCCTCTCCAGCGGTGCTGGGAGAAAGTTGATGGAGAAAGTTTTCTAGATCCCAGGATAAGGTATTCAAGAGAGTCCCACAATATTGTCATTAGAATAATGGTCTTCATTAAATATGAATTTTCACAATCTTGAAGCTCACTTTCACCACAGTTTGAAAGGCAACCAAGTAGGAGAGGCTACAGAGGGGAGGAGGAAATGAGATGAACTCCAGAGCCAGAAAGAAGCCCATTTTTTTTCTTTTTTTAAAATATATATTTTATTGATTTTTTTACAGAGAGGAAGGGAGAGAGATAGTCAGAAACATCGATGAGAGAGAGACATCGATCAGCCGCCTCCTGCGCATCCCCCACTGGGGATGTGACCGCAACCCAGGTACATGCCCTTGACCGGAATCGAACCTGGGACCTTTCAGTCCGCAAGCCGACGCTCTATCCACTGAGCCAAACCGGTTTCGGCAAAGCCCATTTTCTTTACTGAATGAAAATGAAAGATCATGTAATGTCCAAGACCAGAGCAAAAAGGTCTTAAGTTAGTTAATTCCTTAGGTATCTTAATTCCCTCCCTATCTTGCATGCATACATAAACTTTAGGCTTCCTGATTCCTTTTTCTTTCCAAAGGAGACTAATGGACATTTATAGGAGACAAGGGACATGGGAGCAGTTTAGCTGAAGGAATGTATCAGAAACTTCATTTTCTGTCCCCTCCTGTCTTAGGCTGATGCCGGAAGCCGGTCCATCCTTGCTGTTTCAAGGGACCTGGCATATATGTTTATCTGCTTCTGCTACTGATCCAAATTGCAGAACTCATTCCTCCCCGAGGCCTGCAAGCAGTAACCAATTGTGTATTTATGGGAAAAGTTGGAGATGGTGACCTTGATTAGAATGTGTCTGGAGAGGATGATAGGAGACAGTTGGTTACGAAAGATGTTGAAGTCTTGAATAGTGAGAATTTTTTGTAAACCAGAGTTCATAGAAATATCACTGATATGGCCTGCCCCCTCATTTCCTGCCACAGGAGACTTCTAGGGCTGGAGACACTTGTTTAATAGCTTGTCTATTCCCCATAGCTACCTCTATGTGAGGAAAGGATAGAAAACGTTCAGACATCATCATCCAGTACCAGTAGCAGTGACACCTACACGGAAGACTTGGAACTGCAAACAGATGCTGGGGTCACCTCAGTGACATCTGACGCTGTCCAACCAGAAGTTCGATTTTTGTTTTGAGGGGTGAGGAAGCTGACTGTACTAACGGATTAAAATAATTTCTTGACTGCAGTTTCTCGTTTTTATTTTTTTTTGGCGGGAGAGGTGGTGGGGGGGGGGTAGAGTTTCATATCCTATCTGGAGTAAAGGGGAGGTTGGGAAGCTCAGCCCTTCACCCAAGAATAACCCAGTTATGACATCTCCGCGTGGGAAGCGTTTCCTTCAGCACCGGGAGGATTTGAGGCTGCACCCGTGGGAGTCCCTGCCTGAGCTGGAAGGCCGCGCAGATTAGATGCGTATCACAGCGAGTGCGGGGTTCAGCTCGCTGAGGACACGGGAGGGGAGCCGGTGCAAGGGGCTTCCCCCAGTTCGGAGGCGGGGAGTGTGCTACGCCTAAGGGACTGGAGAGCCGGTGGCCCCGGTGGCTGAGCCTTCCGCTGAGGGTCTGAGGTACGCGACACCGCCGGACA
>NW_006285483.1:2449341-2474341 GCF_000327345.1 Myotis davidii
GGGTTCCCCCCCACTCCCCTTTCCCGCCGCCCCACCTCGTGTTTACCCGCTTGCGGGGTGCTGTGTGCATGCCTTCCCCAAACTTTTTCACTGGATTTACATGTTTTCTTTCCCAAGCCTCTGCCGAGTCTTGGCAGTTGACACCCGCTCCCTCTGTCCAGCTCAGCCGCCGTCCCGTTCAGCCCGGGGAATCCCCGGCCGGGCCGGGCCGGGCGGGGGCGGTGAGGGCCGGGACTCGGGAGGCCAGACCTCCTCCCGGAGCGCTTTTCTCTCTCGTTCCACCTCGGACGTTTCCCCCGACCAAGTGGGGGAGACAGAAAGCGGAGAGAGCAAACCAAGTCCGCGTACAAAGCCCCCGATGAGTCATTCTTTGGGGTGTTGGTCTTCACTTTTTGCAAGAAGCTTCACAGTGACGGCAGCCCGTACGTTGGCCAGCCTCTCGCCAGCCCGCTTTAGGTGGGGGACCCCGATTTGGAAGACGTGGGCTGGAACTTACGTTTTTCTTGCTTCGTTTCTATTTGCAAACGAAACACTTAGTGGGCAGTAGTGCTGAGCTCACCGAGAAACTTCGGCACCGGGGGAGGTTAGGAAGCTCGTCACTTTAAGTGCGTTCTTCCCGCCTCTCGGAGTTATTTTCCTACTTTGAATAACTTAATGAAATCCCAAACGCTCTTGAGACCTCTTGGAACTAACCAGGAACGGATGCAGAATTTTTAGAAACTTCTCCCAGCCACTGGACCCATCTCCGTAGAGCTAATGTAGGACATTGGAGAATGCAAACATTACCCATTGTGTAGTGCTGCTGGATTAATTTCAGACATGTAGTCTTTCAAATGTGAGTAGTTTGATTTTTAAGCAGTTGTTGAAATAAATTCAGGCTTCTTAAAATTGAAGATACTCAAAAAAGTGGGGGACTCACAGACTTCCCCACTTTCTTATTCTTATGTAGTATTGTTTTACCCGAGCTTGATAATTGTGTTAAACGAACTTAAAAATGCGTTGGAAAATAATTGACATATAGCTAGCTGCCATCCAGCTAGCTGTAAAGGTGGCAAATGCCTTCTGTAGGAAAAGCTTTCAAATGATCACTTTAAAATATGGGATTAATAGGCTATTGAAGTGATTTTAATGTGAGGAATGAATTAAATTTACCATATTAAACGTGCTGTCTATAAACTTAATGGAGATTGAAACATAACAGGAGTTCTTTATGTAAAGGAAAAACCCATACTAATTGTTGGAAAGCTAGTTGAAAAATTGTTTGAAATATTTTCATTATTCTTTTCCTGGATAAAGCAAATGCCAAGCATTTATTATTGATAAACTGTTTAATTCGATTTTATATTATTTAATTTTTTTCAGCTATTAAAATCATTTTTTCCACCTGATGGAGAAGTGTGAAAGCTCATATTTGATCCTGGGCTTGGCAATGTGTGCAGTGAAAATTGTTGGAAAACTTATAATTTAGAGCTGAGGACAGTTGGATGGGTAAAGAGAATATTTCAGTCTTTTCTATGGAAAGGTATGAATATTATGGAAAGGTATGAATAGACTTAGTTCCAGTTTTAAGTAATTTTCACTGGGAAAATGGAGACTTAAACTCTCTTGTTTTGTTTCCTGGAGCAGTCTATTGAATTTATAGTTTAAAACAATTGAATACATGCTTGCTTTCCAGATAACCTGGTGGAAAGTGAAAGCCATACTTATTAAAATGTTTGATGGATGATTCTTCTAACAGGACATTCAAGATATGACTCACTGATGCTAATTTGTTTCAGTACAAAATCTTTTACCCTCTGGCACTGGAGATTTCATGGTGCCATATCCTACCACCTAGGTGATGAAATAACATTTCTGTATTGTTTTTTTGCCAGTCCCAGAAAAAGGAAGGCTTGGGAGAGTTTAAAAAGCCTTTGATTTGATGATACTAGCAAAATAAAAGTCTACCCAGAAGTTATGCATATATTTTAAATCACTTAACTAAAGGCGGGGGGGGGGGGGGGGTGGTTATTTCATGTAGAAGTGTGGGGATCCTAGGAATCCTCAGAGAGATTTCCGTAGTGGTCGAGGCATTCTACAGCATTTCACCACGAAGCAGGGACCTGGTGTGACCCTCTTGTGAGAGTGAGCGTCAGCAATGCTGTAAAAATACTTTGTTGCCACAGACATCTGAGTTGGTAAAATGGCAGTAAGTGCTTTTAGTACTCTATCAAACTAATAGTTGTTTAGAATCGAAAAATGCCCTCTAAACACTGTAAGTCTGAACTTTGCCCAGAAGATTTGCATTCCCTATTATCTGATCTGTTGCCTTTGAAATTGTATATCTTGAGCTATCTTCAGCTATTAACCGTTTGTATACTGTATGGAAAGTTGGGTATCCTACAGCCAGGTTGGAAAAAGGGTAAGATTATTGTTCAGATTCTGTAGTTTCTACTAATGTCATCAGGGTAAACACTGACATTTACACGAGCTCCAAAAGTGGACTATAATTCAGTAAGATCACTAAGTCCAAAAAGATACTCATAAGTAAATACACAATTTCTATGAACAGTTCTAGGATTCAAAGGGAGATGCAAGCAAAATTATTAAATTGAAATTGGTACCTTTGGATACCATACCTCCCAGTGATTGGGGGGAGCTGGAGCTTAGCTGTTGTGCTGCCATCAAGTAAGTAAATACGGAGCAATGATGGATGTTCTTACCCATCGGGGAGGAGCTCTGTGAGAGTGTGTGTGTCTTTCTCTTTTTTCCCCCCCTCAATCAAGTTAACTGTTGGACTAGTGGTTATACAATGAGAAGGGTAAATAAGTGTCTGGAGTATCTAAGATGATGGGATGGGGTCCTCCTAGGACGTTATATGCTTAAAGTATTTGAGTGCATGTATCCGTTTAGGATTACAAAACTCCAGCATAGGGGTTTGGGCTCACTGTCAAGAGTTTCAAAAATAATGTTGGTAAAGTACAACATATTAGGAAGAACTATTTCAGGAATTTTTTTCCATCATTTCCTAAATGTTTATCAGGATGGAGGTATGGAGAATTTTGAAAGAATCAAAACCAAGAGAATAATTAGTCATAAATACCGAGAACCTGATCTATGATGAAATTTTGGTTTCAGTGCAGCTAAAGTAAATTTCCAGACAATGGCCAGCCCCCAGTTTTGGAGTGCAGAAGCACATTTTAACAGCGAATGTCTGATACTTGCACAAAACCTACAACTGTTGGAAGATGAAAATGAAAGGAATTTTAATTATTTACAGTTTGTTTTCTCTTAGTCTGTCTTTGAGAGCTTAGGGTTTGAAAAATGAGTATTGCTAAAGGATGCAGACTTCTATGAACTGAGAAATAACTGACAGGTGTTTTGCTGTGGGCTATCTTCACAGATGCCTTCCAGGTTGATTAATAGCAGGTTTTATTTCAACCAAATCTTTAGTAGAATTAGGTGAAAATTTAAAAAGTAAACTTAAATAGCATATGTATTCAGAGAGTTAGATTCCTTTTATCACCTAGCAACAGCCTCCTTCCTCAATCACTAAGACATAATGCCTTTCTTTTTCTAGGTAACAGACAAGTAGATGGGAGAGAGAGAGAGAGAGAGAAAGAGAGAGAGAGAGAGATTATGTACGTGTGTGTTTTGTGCATTACTACGGTAAGGTACTGTTAAATACGTCTGGAGTGTAATTCTTTTGAAAAGTTATTTAAACTTGGTTTCAGCACTGACAGACTAATGCAAACTAATTTCATCAGCTGGTGTGTCCCTTATGAACCAGGGTGGTGTGTAGTTTAGTCAGCTGTTTGAAAGCAAGATCACTGCCAGCAACTTAGTGGCCAAAGTTTTGGGTCTGCACAGTGATTTTCATGTTTTGTCTTGGGAGCTCATCCGAGTAACTAGGTGATTGCTGGATCTCTGCTGTAGAGAGTTGCTTACAGGCTCTTTGATTGTTTCTTCTGGTCTCTGTTGTTTGGAGCATGTTGAATTTTGAAGGTCATTATGAGAGGCTGAGTTTCTGAAGTGTAAATGTTTGGTTTTAGACCCATGAAGGCTCTCATCACCAACAGCAGGCAGCACAAAACAGCCTGCTGCCCCTCCTGAGCTCTGCTGTGGAGCCCCCTGATCAGAAACCATTACTTCCAATACCAATAACTCAGAAACCTCAGGCTGCACCAGAAACATTAAAGGATGCCATTGGAATTAAAAAAGAAAAACCCAAAACTTCATTTGTGTGCACTTACTGCAGTAAAGCTTTCAGGGACAGCTATCACCTGAGGCGCCACGAGTCCTGCCATACAGGGATCAAGTTGGTGTCCCGGGCAAAGAAAACCCCCACGACCGTGGTTCCTCTTATCTCCACCATCGCTGGGGACAGCAGCCGAACTTCGCTGGTCTCAACCATTGCAGGCATCTTGTCCACAGTCACTACATCTTCCTCGGGCACCAACCCCAGCAGCAGTGCCAGCACCACAGCTATGCCTGTGACCCAGTCTGTCAAGAAACCCAGTAAGCCTGTCAAGAAAAACCATGCCTGTGAGATGTGTGGGAAGGCCTTCCGCGATGTGTACCACCTCAATCGGCACAAGCTCTCCCACTCAGACGAAAAGCCCTTCGAGTGTCCTATTTGTAATCAGCGCTTCAAGAGGAAGGACCGGATGACTTACCATGTGAGGTCTCATGAAGGAGGCATCACCAAACCCTATACTTGCAGTGTTTGTGGGAAAGGCTTCTCGAGGTACTGCATTTTGCTTTGCTTTTTTCATTATGGTATTCAGTGAACTTCAGTTTCTGTGTGCTCTAGATGTTTATGTGAGCATAGATGTGGGTAGGCCTGTGCTATTAGAGGAGATTGGTGATAGATAAAGTGTGACACCTCCAGCTCAAATTTCATTTTGGTGTGGTTGACAAGTGGTGACATAGTGATTAACTTATTTCACTTAAGAAGTACCTTAATGGATGCAGGCCTTCATTTGGCACATTGATATTTCTTATCACTGAGCAACAACCAGATTCCAGTTCAGTTGGGTGACTAGCCATGAGGTTCACTCTCTGTGTAAATCAAAGAAACTTACTTTCTGGAAGTTGGGATGACCGTGGATACTCTCAATAAAACTTTTAGGAGAATGTTTTTCTATTTTTCTGTGCTTACTAACATTTCACTCATTTTCATTTTTAAAGGCTTTAAAAATGTAAAGTATACATAGTAGTAGCTGCTTCTGGCAAGTATTAGTACTAAAACTTTGGGTATTTTGTAATTGTAAAGAATCAAGATCTAATATGATTTGATGTTGACTAGGAGAGAAAACAGGTAAAACTTTTGTTTCTGGTAAGAGAGGTAAGGAGGCTTGCATCAGGGGGCAGGGGAGTTGTTCATTCTGCTAGCTTTCTTTAAAATGTCTCCCACCCAAATCTGCCAAGTATGTAAACATCACAGTAAGTAGCATTTTTCTATGTGTGTTCCATTATATCTTCTGTTGAAACTCTCTCTTTCACAGGCCTGACCATTTAAGCTGTCACGTAAAACATGTCCATTCAACAGAAAGACCCTTCAAATGCCAAGTAAGAGTTAAAATGACTTATCCTTAGTGTAGCACTTAATGCACATTATCCAGAAGGTCTGAGCCAGTTAAATCTCACTGTTCTTGAATAGTCTTAAAAATCACTGACTTGAGTAAATGTGATCCATTTGAATTCTAGTTTTATAAAATATAAATGACAGCTTCTATTTCTGTGGGGCAAGATCACTTGAAAATGTAAATGTGTTGTTTTTGTTAAGCTACATTTCCCTTTCCTTGGGCAACAGCATTTACTGTTACAAGAAAAAAATTATAGTCTTGCAGAGTTTGTGTATTGAAATGAATAAATGAATGAAGTGCTTTAAATTATTTTCTGGGTTGATGGTTGAGGTCGTTTTAACTGTAATAGAAGAAAATATGATTTTTCCTCCAAAAGTTATCACTTATTGGATTTGTGTCGGCTATTGCCAAATTGGAGCATTTTCTAGTTATTTGAAAATCTATTCATGTTAATGATTTTATTCAGCATGAATTGTGATAATGAAAAGACTAAGAATCTTGCTAAATTAAATTACTGTTTTAGGTATCAGTAATTCTAATATGTTGCTGGAAGTTTTTTTGTGTGTGTTCCTTTCCATTAAATTTGTTAATGACTGGTTTTATTAAGTAAATTATTTGAATTCTAAGAAATGTCCAATTGGAGAAAGGAAGCTAGTAATCATTTTGAGTGAGTGTCTTCTGTGTGCACGACCTTGGGTCAGGCTCTTAGTCCACCAGTAATTTTGTGAGGTAGGTATTATCATTTTACAGATAAAGAAATTCAGATAGTTTCACTAACGTGCTCAATGTTACACTGTTTAATGAATTGGGGAGCTGGATTTAAATCCAGGTTTAACTGATCCTCATGCTCACACCTTCTCACTACTCTATGTTGATATTTTTTCTTTTTTTGTTGTTGTTGTTGATATTTTTTCTTCCCTTAAAATGTAAGGGTCTAAAATTCATCAAGTGTTTAATTATGATTACGAGTCTGAGTAACACATACAATTAAAATTCAACTAACTCATTTTGCCGATATGGGTAGGGTAATGCTTAGAATATAACGTACTTTTAAATGAGTAGAACAGGATAGTCTATATTTAAAAAAAGTTTTCCTCCCTCATGCAGACGTGCACAGCTGCCTTTGCCACCAAAGACAGACTGCGGACACACATGGTGCGCCACGAAGGCAAGGTATCCTGTAACATCTGTGGGAAGCTCCTGAGCGCAGCATACATCACCAGCCACTTAAAGACGCACGGGCAGAGCCAAAGTATCAACTGTAATACATGTAAACAAGGCATCACTAAAAGTAGGTGATGCTTCAAATTGTATTTCTTTTCAATTGATGAAATCTAGATTTTTTATAATGTATCAAAGGTATTTTTGTTGTACTCTCAAGACTGTGTTGTTCACCTTGCATGTTTCCTCCTGTTATTAAAGTGTGCAAACACACAATAATGAAGAGTGTATATTAGTATTGGAAATATACATCATATGCATGTATACAAGCAGCACTGATTTTGCTTTCAATCCTGTGCTTATCTAATAACACCCATGTTAGGAGACCATAATTTCCCTCAGCTATTTTTCAATGTGTCCCTTCTTCTTTGGGGTTTGAATAAAAAGCTCTAGTATTTAGAATTGTGGCAGCAAAAGCCACAGTAGGAAGTTGCATCATATCGAGGCAATTTTAATTGTTTTTATTTACCATTAGGAAGATTCCCAAGCATCAGTGGCTCCTAACTCCTGATTGTATTAATAACATGGTCCTTAATAACCTTAAAGATGAAAACATTGTTAATTAGTTTGCTTTTCAAACCCAAATCTGTAGAGAAATGGGATAGCAAATCCATTTTAAGGTTTAAGTGCTTTGCTTACCTTAAATTCAGAATTGAAGATAGAATATTCCAGAGACTTGTGGATAAAATCCAATATTTTCATTTACCCAGGCTTTTTCTTTAAGATCTCCTGAACTCTCAGAAAAAATTATTTGCCTAATTCTATTCTGTTATATATTCTACTACTTTATGTATTCTGTTATATATGTACTCTGTGCAGCAGAAAACATCAATTCTCAAAATAGGTGGACAAAAGTGAATAGGAAAGAACACTTAATGTGTTTTATTATCCATTTTTGCTTCTTTGTAAGTACATTTGCTTATTTGTAAGTACATGTAAGTAGCATGTCATTCTTTGTTAACTTTATAAAAATTTACTTTTAGTGTACATCACTGTGGTCAAGTAACCAAGTATTTTAGGTATTTTGATGAGTATTAGTTAGTCCATGCTAATATTACCCAAGTTCCATTCTAAAACTTGCTTTTTAATATAGCAAAACATCCTTTTCTCTTTTATATTGGTTTTCTCTAGCGCTCCAGTGTTTTTATTCATTGTCTATTTTGACCAATATAGTCATAAGTAGCAAAAAAGATGCACTGTAGTAAAAACTGTCAAGTCAAATGACAAACATCAGAGAGTCAAAGTATCTAAGTTTTAGATTTTGAAAAAAATAACCAGTTTTTCAAGGTAAATGTAGTGTTTCTGGTTTGTCTTTGGCGTAGCATGCATGAATGAAGAGACCAGCAACCAGAAGCAGCAGCAACAGCAACAACAGCAGCAACAGCAACAACATGTGACAAGCTGGCCGGGGAAACAGGTGGAGACACTGAGACTGTGGGAAGAAGCTGTCAAAGCAAGAAAGAAAGGTAAGAAAGGTGAGGCGTCTAGTGCTAAAGTGTGGCTAGAGAAGTATTTTCATCCAGTCTGCCCAGTGATCAAAGTAAAGAAGCCATAGCTTAGGGAGTCCAGCTTTATGGAAATATTATATGCTGGAAAGATAAGTTATTGGCAACAAAGCTTTCAAGCTTCCAGATAAGTTTTTTACTAGGAAATAAAAATTCCCACTATTTCTTAAGTTCTTTTTGTTTACTTTTTGTTATAAATCTAGAATCAAATTTGGTCCTTTGCTGTGTATGCTCAGAGTCTATTTAAAATATATATATATATACACACACACACACACACACACACACACACACATACATATATATATGTATATTTTTATTGATTTCAGAGAGGGAGAGAAGTAGAAACATCAATGGTGAAAGAGAATCATTGATTGACTACCTCCTGCATGCCCCCTACTGGGGGATTGGGCCTGCATGTGCCCTGACTGGGAATTGAACCAAGACCTTCTGGTTTATAGGTCGACGCTGAACCACTGAGCCACACTGGCTGGGCTGGTCACAGTCCATTTTTATGTCAACCTCCATGCATTAGGGAGCTCCCTTTTTTTCTAAAATATTCCCACTTATATAGGTAGATGAAATATCCTTATGTGAATATACATTCATTTTCTTAACAGCAACGCTATTTTCTGCAGTTTAGTGTTTTTTTCTGTATTGTTTTATTTATTATATGTTTCAGACTCTATAATGCTGATGTCTTTTCTCTTGGTCTCACCCTTAGTGTCATTCAGTCTGTTGGGGCTGGCATTGGCTTCACATGTATGTACTTCAGTTGTTAGAGACATTGCTGTAATTGAGAATGGTCTGCTTTTCTCTTAGATATGTCTAAGAATCATTTGAAATATCCATTTTTAATACAGCTTTTTAATGTACCAATTGTAGGTTTGACTTCTGGACTATTGTGCAGCCATTTCAAGTAAATCATTTTGTCAGCGTACCATCAGCCACAGGACAGATTCCTAAATTCCCACCCTTACCATGTCTTACCGTTTTATTTTAAATTCATGAGGAATCCTCTGCATGTGGGCTCTCCTGTAATTCCTTTGCTGTGTAGTTTCTTCCATCCTTTGCTTTCATGTGGTGTGGCTGTTCCCTTCCTCAGATCCCCTCTAAACACTCTGTACTTGGATAAAGATAAAAGGAATAGCATCGTTTTCATACATCCACTGGCATTGGAGGAAAAGAATGCAGCAGTCCAGATAGGCTTTCCACCCTTCCTCAGGTGCTGCTTGTTCCTGTCTCCCAATTGAAGATTTGTCATTACTTTGATAAAATGTTTTGTGGGGGGAGTTTGGGGGGAGAAGGGACAGAAAATGTATATGTGTGTATATGCTATGATAATAGCATAGTAAGTTGAAAGCATATTATGAAGAATGTTTTACTTAGAGAAGGAGTGAAAGTGTTTTAAGTCATGGAAAAGGACACTATTAGATAAAAAGAAAGCATGGGGAGGAGGTGGGGAGATGTCAAATGGGAGAGTAAAAACTCCTTTGGTGAAAACAGGAGAATATCCTTAGCAATGGTACCATCACCTCAAAAGTGAGTTGGTTTTCTCTTTCATTCTCTTTCTTTCTTTCTGCACTCTTCTATTTGGTATTGTATTTCAATTTGCTTGCACAATAAGACTCAATTGTTTAGCTCATCTTCTGACCTCCATGAACAGAATGTGATTGTATTCTCATTGTATCATGAATCTCTCTGGAAATGACCACTAATGTTAGAAACTTCTGTATTCACGTTAGTAAAGTCACATTTTGGGGGAGAGACTCCTGACGTGAAAACTTAAACTTGAATCAGCATATCCTTTTTAAATATTGGGCTTAAATAATGTTCCCAAATTTGGAAGACAGGTCATCATCTTTGCAGATTTCCCAGGTTCCATCTAAATCTCACTATTAGATTTCCTGGAAAATCATTTTTTAAAAAGCTCCCTAAATGATTGTGAACATGGTCCAGATTTGGGAATTCCTGATAACGGTGGACGGAAGTATGCCCAAGTTACAGCATACTGATTGAGGAAGGGCTGTTCATTGACTCGGGTGTCTACCTGAGGTTATTTGGCCCACTTGAGAAGTGTGTGCAGACCTCCATCTTTAGTTTCAAATACATTTTTTTTTTTTTTTCATTTTGACAACCAAATCACTATCTTACTACTCTTTTGTGACACACTAGCAAGTGGTACTGAATTTTGTTGAGCAGTGGGGGTGTCGTCTTTAAAGGAAGTTTTCTTTAAGGTTTTGCTGGATAACAAGGACCAGGTCCCCCTAACTCACTGCAGGGTCTTCTTGCCTGGTTAAGTCCTCGCTGGTATGGTTGGTGATGTGTATAATATGTGTAGGTAAATGACTCAAGGCATAAAGTAGATGATTATGTCATTGAACTGAAATGATTTTTCTAAGACTGTTTATCAATCTCTACTTCTGGACTTTTAAAACCTTAATAGCCGAAACCGGTTTGGCTCAGTGGATAGAGCGTCGGCCTGCGGACTGAAAGGTCCCCGGGTCGATTCCGGTCAAGGGCATGTACCTGGGTTGCGGGCACATCTCCAGTGGGAGATGTGCAGGAGGCAGCTGATCGATGTTTCTCTCTCATCGATGTTTCTAACTCTCTATCTCTCTCCTGTCCTCTCTGTAAAAAATCAATAAAATATATTTTAAAAAAATAAATAAATAAATAAAACCTTAACAGAATGTGGCTTCACCTCTGAGAGTAAATATAGCATTGAGGACACACATTTCCCTCTGCTAGGTACAATGTGCCTTATGAGAAGATTTTTCTGATTAACTGTTACTGTGTAACCACTGGCCCAGCGCTGTATAAACAGCTCTTGTTGCCTGGCCTGCTGGTGGTTGGCTTTTCCCAAGAAAGTCTTTAGAACTCAGAGGAAGGGCATGAAGTGATAATGAGAATACTTTAGCCATTCTTGATCTCTCTGCCCCACTTCCCCCCAGTGCCTTACAGAAATTAACTCATCTTCCCAGTATTACTGTGAGGTAGGTAAGTAAATCTAAACTTTAAATCAAAACTGCTAGGGTTAAACAAGTTGCCTAAGTTGGTTCTTGAGGGAGGTATAGCAATCAGAAAAGAGATTTGCACACACTGGGATTCCTGGTCCCCAGTCTGGTTCTCAGAAGGATCCTTCCTTCCTGTTCACTACTTGATAGAAATCTAATTTAATTTATTAAATGTTTGTTCTTTTTAATTAAAAGAAGTTGATTCAAACGCTGTTAGTGAATTTTGTTCCCTGTTTTGAGAATCTAAAGGCCCTTTTGTCTTCTTATTTTAGAAGCTGCTAACCTGTGCCAAACCTCTACGGCTGCTACGACACCTGTGACTCTCACTACTCCATTCAATATAACGTCCTCTGTGTCGTCTGGGACTATGTCAAACCCAGTCACAGTGGCAGCTGCAATGAGCATGCGAAGTCCAGTAAATGTTTCAAGTGCAGTTAACATAACCAGCCCAATGAACATAGGGCACCCTGTAACCATAACCAGTCCATTATCCATGACCTCGCCTTTAACACTCACCACCCCAGTCAACCTTCCCACTCCTGTCACTGCTCCGGTGAATATAGCACACCCTGTCACAATCACATCTCCAATGAACCTGCCCACGCCGATGACGTTAGCCGCCCCTCTCAATATAGCAATGAGGCCTGTGGAGAGCATGCCTTTCTTACCCCAGGCTTTGCCTACGTCACCACCTTGGTAAACAGTATTATAAAATCAAAATATGGTTTAAAGTAAATATTTACCAGCAACTTTTAGTAAAGTAAAAAGTAAACCATGAAATTGGGAGATTTTATTACATTAGTTAGTAATAGTGTAGTAGCATTTTTCTCCAATTTGGCTGGGATTGTTCAAAGTAGGGTGTATGTATAACTTATCACTGGACCACTTTAGTTTAATCAGAAATTCCTTTTAGCTGACAGCATTGCTTAAACAGGATAGTAGTTGACAAGATGAAATGGCAGAATTAAAACCAATCATAAAAAAGCAAAACTCATTTCAAAATTTAAAAACAGCATTAGTTTCTAATCCCAATAAATCATTTTATTCTAAACACTAGCAGAATTCTTCTCTCACTATAACGTGGATAGCTTATTTTAACCTGAAGTTCTAAATCCACGGATTGAGAGCTAGTGTAGAATTGTCTGTGTTTATTGTTTTTATGAGTAAAACATGCATTGTCATAATAAAATGCATTTCAGAGAATATGCATTTTACCTTTGGGAATATGTTAATTTCAGGCAGCATTCCCTATGGGAAAGGTGATACCAGCTCTGATATGCAAAGCATATGATAATTTATCATTCTAACTTCAACATATAATAGGGATTGTGACCTGATATTTGGAGATGTAAATATTGCTAAGCATATTAATCCTGATGGAATATAGCACTGTAGTTGACTTTTTTAAAAAATTTAAAAAAAACACACACAAAAAAAATACCAAAATATACAAATTGTGTTTTGGTAAGAAAAGACCGCAACCGACAGAGGAGAAATCAAGCGTGCGGACAGGCAGACTCCTAACAAATGGAGGCCAATGGGACTCCTATTCAGGAGCCAAGGAATACTTTGGGACATTTAAAATTATTGCTTTAAATTGGAAGACGCTGGAGGCACTGGGATGTGATATGCCCCTCTCTCCCAATCAGAGCCTGTTGATGTTACAACAGGGAAAGATATGTTAGTTGCTCACTAGAGTTTATGTCTTATATTAAATTGTATACAGTTTTTATTCTAACCACTAACTAGGTAGTATGCCCCTTCAGAACAAGCAGAGTGTGTTTTTTTTCATTTCTCCTTTCATTTCTTAATCAAGTTATTGTGCAGATTTATTCAACTTTGTAAATATGGACATCACTTTTTTTTTTTTCCTTTGAGAAAACACTTGTATCAGCTTTGTGGTGTTTTCAGGGAGACAGCTAGCTGTCTGCATTCCCTGTAGAAACCAGCGATGATTGTGCACATTAAGACATGTGCTTTTTATTAGCAGAATATTTTATCTCTGTACATAAAGTAGAAACCAAAAGCTAGGGAAACAGATACACCATCATGCCACACGTTAATGTTTTTAAAGCATTGTGTTTTAAAAATAGTTACTAAAACCAAGACGCTGTGATTTTTAAGTTGCAATATGTTTTGGGTTTTGTTTGTTTTTTTCCTTAATCTTGCAGTTAAGAGAAATGGATATTAGTGTGGTAATCTTGCAGAATGTTTTCAGGACTATCAAACTGGATGACTTCTGTTTATACCCCGCTGTGTCAGTTCAAGCATCAAAATAACTTGTATTTAAGGCCGACTTCCTACATCAGGGATAGGTATCTGTGTGTCATTATACAAACAGTTCGAGGGGGTTGAACTACATAGTAAAAAAGTAAAATAAATAGTACTTAGTGTAAAATAATTTTATAAATGATCTTTTGTACTTTAGGACATTAAATTGTACAACTTTTGTATATATAAAAGCTTAGGAACTTTCTGTTTAGCAGGAAGGCAACACATTCCTACACTTTTAATGTATATGTTTGTTATAATGTCCATGTAAACATGCCCTATGTTTGTGCCTTTTAATTAGTTTGTCTCAATAAACAAAATGTAGAGAAAAATATGTAGCTATGACTTTGTTATAACTGTTCCTATCCACAGTACAAAAATGGTTTGTTTTTAATATGTAGAGCATTATGTGTGGACTACTGGAAGGACTCGTAGGGAAGGTCCAGGCATGGCCCTGCTGAGGCTTGGACTGGGCAGGTGGTGGCCACATTTGGAGGAAGCCCACATTTCCTGGCATGCAGCCCCAGGACCAGGTTCTGGGTCTGCCTGCTGGGACCTGTCAGCTGGTAATCACGATCCTCCATGATTCAAACAGCCCAGGCTTCCTCCACAGTGGCCCGAGGAGCAGTACTCAGTGGGGGCAGGTGTGGACCCTCCCCCCAGGCTAGAGTGTGGTTGTCAGAACCCTGAAAGTATTAGTTCTTTTTAAAAAATTTAAAAAAGATATATACTAGAAATGATTGTTTTATCAATTAATTGTATAATAAACAGGAATGAGACTTCATTGTATGACTTCAGTTAAAATGCTGTTTTGTATGCATTCTTTATTCACTTAAGCTTGTCCGCAATAATGAAACCACGTTGTGTCTTCTTTTGGGAGGGAGAGAGTTGGCAGGATGGGGTTGGTGTGGGCCACTGAAAGGGGGACCTAGTAGGTTGTATGGTGAAATTCTCCTGTGTCTTGGAACTGGAATTGAGTTTTGATGCTGATGAACTGATTTAACCAAGTGTTGAAGGCACAACGGCCACCGCTCTACGAAAAAGCAGAGATTTTGTTTTTTCCTTCTGGTTGTAACCTGGTTGAGAGCTTCCCCTTTATCAGATTAGCAGCTAAACAGTTGTATTAGATAATCCTCAAATCTGACAGCCTGTTAATGCTCTAGGGCTAGCTGCTTGGCCTGCATTTGCCTTTTATTGTGTATTCATTTCCCTCCTAAGGTGTGCTCCTAAATGAAGGTTTCTTTGTAAGCAGATGATGATTTTTCCTGTCAATACCAGCACTGTATTACTAACATGCAAAATACTGCAGATTTATTTTGACAAATTAAAGTTAACCGGTCACAAATGTTATGATGGATTGCTTAATACCTTAGAAGCTTCACCAGTTCACTATGATGATAGAGGAAATTTTCAAGCACTGCTTCTCCAGGTGTACACATGACAGTTGGTCTAGGGGAGGGACTGTCAGACTGGTTGGTATTGAGATACCATGGGAGGGTGGAAATGCACCAGGCTGACTGCAGGAGAGGTAGCCCTGCCAATCAGCTTGAGTAAAATCCCAGGAAGCCAGGCCTTGAGGCGTCCCCTGTCCTACCCAAAAAAAAAAGATGGGCTTAAAACATTTATCATGTTCCAGAACCCAGTTTCTTAAAGGGGCTTTAGGCTGGGTCCTTAATCCACTTGTGTTTAACTAGATCCATCATTTGTTTACTGAGTACCAATAATATGTCAGGAACTAGTAAGTACTAAAGGGCATGTAAAGGTGATGAAGACAGGGAGGCTGTTGAGAGAGATGACAAGTACCCAAGTGAGAGTCTCACCAGACAGCAAATCAAGATGGATTGATCTGACACGCGTCACTTAACGAACAAGTTGTGGATACCTACATCTGTTCTATACAGAATTGAAGCTTCCCAAACTTCCTCTGATAATTGCTTTAGTCTCTTTGTTGAGTCAGTGAAAACAGCTGGGGAAAGTGTCCCTGGTGTTGTTTTTGTCTGGGAACAGGAAGTGTTATTTCACCGAGTTGCTAGTTAATCTTTCCAGTCCTGGCTGTCCAGGTGTCCCTGCTCTTCTCAAGGGGCCCTGTAGTTTGGTCCTCTCTGGAGAGACCTGGGTTTGGGAAGTAGATGGGATAGTGAAAGTTTTTTCTGTAGTCCTCAAGGTTTGTTGGACTAAAAGGCAGTCCAATGTGTTCATGGGATGATAATCACTTCCCCCTCCCAGCCCTAATAAATCTGGCCCTCAGTCCTGCCCTCTTTCCATTTCCTTCTTAAAGAGTGTTGTAGCCTGAAAGAATACCATTTGACCCCATTTGGGCCTATAAGTCCCCGCAGCTGGTCTGACCCTGGCAGATTACTGGCTGATCTTCCCCTGTTCTATCAAAGTAGCAGGCAGGCAGTTTCAGGGCTGAACACTCACTAAGGTCTGGACTCCAGTTTTTCTTGACTGCCCACTTTTTGGCAATCTAAGGCCCATTTAAGTTCCCAAGAAAGGAATGGAGGGAGGGTCAAGGGCTTTGCTTCGGACTGTGTAATCCAGCCCTCTCCTTGGATCAGCCCATCAGGGGTGGGCTAGTTAGCTTTCCTCTTCCTGAGACAGGCACTTGACCCAGATCTTGGCCCTGGACCATGAGGGTCAAGTATACTTCACATTACAAAAACTGCCCTATCATGGTAAGGAGACAGATTTTCACTTCAGATTCTGTATCACCACTGACTTGCATCATAATTTCAGAAATTTCTTCATCTCACTTCCAACACCTCAATATCTCTTTGAAGAGTGCATAAAATAAGAACTTAAAATTGCTATCCTTATAGAAGTAAATTCTGATGTATGTAGCTGCCAACTATGCAGGAAGAATTCTCTGGGGTATTTAGGTAATTTCACATTGTTTATGGAGTTTTCTCAAAGTGAAGTCACATGCATTTGGCTGCCTCAGCTGTTACCTGAATGCCACTTTTCCCTAAAGACACCTATAAAGAGCCTGGAACAAGAACTGCTAGGCTAAAGATGGGTATTTGAGGACTATATTCCGTTCTACAGGTGAGCTATTCCTTTTTCGTGGCAGCTGAAAAGGGTGAGGAGACCAAGAGAATGGTCCAGCAGCTCTGTCTGGCAGTGAGTGCTCAGGTCCAATGCTGGGAGCAGATGTGTCAATTCAAGGGGCTGCTCGTAGAGAGGGGAGGCAGCCTTGGAGACTGGGATGGGAAGCTAATTCATTTGTCAGTCTTAGGGGGACTAGGAACCACCAAAGCCACAAACTACAGCGTCAGCCGAAATCCACTCAGCGATCTGGCTTGAAGAAGCTTGGGTCCCCAAGGTCCCTCCCTGCTCATGAGCCAAGAAATTCCTAGCTTTGAAAATGGTGGGTAAAGAGCCAGAGAGAAATCACCTGTGTTCATAGGGGTAAGGGGAGCAGGGAAGGAGGGAAGTTGGGAAGAGGCCCAGGAAAGGAAGAGATTTTGGAGAAAATGTCCTTGTATTTCCTGTGGTGTAACCCCCATGCTGACGCCCTTCCCTCCTCTCGGTGCATCCGCCCTGGGCTGGACACGATTACTCAGAGGACTCCAGGCTGCTAGTCCGAGCCAGCTGTAATAACTTCAGCTTCAGTCAATGGGCAGGAGAAAAGATGTGCTCTTCTTAGACAGAAGAAGGACACTACCAGTAGCTGAAGAAACAGGTAAGATTCAGGTGATTAGTAGGGAATCGCTGCTTTGGTGGGGACCCATGAACCTCTTCCAGCTAAAGAGGTAGGGGCTCCCCTTCCTGGAATCTCAGAACTTCATCCCAAGAGAGTGGGCCTTGGTTCCCTGGTGGCCTGTTTAACCAAGGGAAGTTCTGCAACTTTGTCAACCCCAGACGCTCTGTGGCTGTCGGGGATCTCTGAGGGAGAAGAAAGGGACAGGTTGGGGAAAGAGAGAGAAAGGAGACACAGGGTCTTTGTATATGCTGTTCCCTAAGCCTAGAATGACCTCCAACACATTTTCCCCATAGTGAACCCCTAGATGTCCTACAAAGTCCAATTTCAATATTGATCCCCCTGAGACTTTCCCCATAACTTTAGGCAGTTGGTTGATTCCTCCTTGAGGAGTTAGCAGATACCCAAATAAAATGGCAGTCCAGCAGCCCCAGAAGGGAGGCTAGTTTCTAAGTTCGACTATACTAGTTCCAAATGTTTAGCCACATCCCGTAAATCTCTGGTTCCAACTTAATGGGGCCATAGCAGCCTGTGGTTTTTACTAACTTTCCTTCAGGAAGCTTGAAACACAAGATCCAAGCACCAAGGCCAGATATAGCAGCAACAGGTCTGGGAGATCCCCCAGAGAACCCAGGGTGGGACCTGGCCTAAGGGCCAGCCCAGCTAGGAGGTGCTGTGATACACGATTGGAATCAAGAGCAGAGGCTTGGAATCAGACAGGCCTGGGTGTAAATCCAGTCTCTATCACTTGGAGCTGTGTGACTTGGCAAGATACATAACCTCTCTGGCCTCCGTTTCCTCGGCTATAAAGTAAGAATGATAATGGTCCCAACCTAGTAACGTTTTTGAGAATCTAGGTCATAGAAAGTGCTTAGCACAGAGCCTAGTGTGGAGAAAGGAGCTGCAGATTCAATATACCCTACCTCCATCTGGTCCTCCTATTTTCTATCTCAGTAAGAGCAACCATTAGTTGGCTCAGAGGCACCAACTACATTCTCTGAAAGACCTGCAAAGGAACCGAATGCCTTCCTGCATGCTTCCCCACCTCACACTGAGATTTTGAGGATGGGTGTCCAGCATGGGAACCAGATCCTCATCTCAGTACTGAGAAAGTTAGATGGAAGACACATCCCAGCCCTGGCTGGTGTGGCTCAGTTGGTAGGAGTGCCCTCCCCTACACCAAAAGGTTTGATTCCAGGGCACATACATAGGTTGATCCCTGGCGAGTTTCCCGGCCCAGGCATGTGTGGGAGGCAACCGATTGATTCTCATTCTTCTCTCTTTCTCCTCTCTCCTCTTTCCCCTCTCCCCCCTCATTTCCTCCTCTAAAAAAAACAATGACAATGTCCTTAGGTGAGGATTTAAATAAAAAACACCACCACCACCACATTTCTCAAAGGCAGCTGGCCAGAGATATGGCAGCAAGGGTTCAGATTAGACGCAGGGAAGAACTGCCAAGCTGCGAGACCTGGAGAAGGTGCCTATCTGAGGATGGTGCACCCTGCTTCAAACAAGTCGTTTCTTCCAGCTTCATTCCCCCACATGCGCTGTATCCAGAGAAGGCACCTGCACTGCTTCCCTCTGCAATCTCGCCATCCTCTCAGGAAGTCAGCTCTTAGGGCTTGCTGCAAGCCTGGCACAGGCCTGACCTCCTGCCTTGCCAAGAGGACAGGGAGCGCCACCACCTACCTAGGCGGGACGGGAACCTCCAACCTTTAGCCTCATCTACTTTCCCGCCTCCGCTTCGCGATTTCCTCCCAGGGTAGGCTCGAGTTAGAGCTGGACGCGTAGGGAGCCTCAGCAAACGAAAAATTCCGGGCGTGATGGCCCCGCCCCGACTAGAGCATTGCCGTGCTGTGATTGGTCGATATTTCCTGTGTTCTGATTGGTCGGGCGAGCATTGCTATCCTCCGGCTGAAGTTTCCATCTCTAATGCGGCTTTACTTTCTAAACTCTGCACAACGTTTTTACGTATTCTATGTCAACAGATAAAATTCAGTTCTATGGTATCCACAGATGACGTGTCCCCGAGTACAGTGTTGGCTCCCTGAAATACAGCCGAATCTGTCAGCTTATTGTACCCTATATCAACATCACTTATGGGTGGGTGAAGGGGGAGAGGTGTGTGGGAAACTGTTGGGGGCTGCTTACATCCCTGGGAGAGGCCACTGTTGTCTTTCAGAAGACCCACTTTTGCTAGAATCTGTCCTTTCTATCATCTACACTTATACAGTATTTCACATTCCTTGCTGTTCCATAAGCTAGGAATGCCTTTCCATTCCCCTCTTTTTTTTTTCTTTTTTTTTTTAAAAATGTGGTTAAATACTCCTGCTCCATAGGATCCTCTGCAGGAAAAGCTAATTGCAGGGTTTGGGCAGGAAAAACACAAAGTGAAAAACTTTTTATTTGGAAATAATTGCAAAGTTACAAAAAGTTGCAAAGATGAAAAATCGTACAAGAAATACTTCTAGCTGAAACCGGTTTGGCTCAGTGGATAGAGTGTCGGCCTGCGGACTGAAAGGTCCCAGGTTCGATTCCGGTGAAGGGCATGTACCTGGGTTGCGGGCACATCCCCAGTGGGGGATGTGCAGGAGGCAGCTGATCGATGTTTCTCTCTCATCGATGTTTCTAACTTTCTATCTCTCTCCCTTCCTCTCTGCAAAAAATCAATAAAATATATTTTTTTAAAAAAAGAAATACTTCTATACTCTTTAGCCAGATTCAGTTATTGTTAACATTTTATCCCTTGCTTAATCACATATGCGCTCTCCCTCTCCATCTTTCTATATTTCCCCCCTGAACCATTTCAGAGTTTTATACATAACCCTTACCACTAAGTATTTTTGTGTGTATTTTCTAAAAATAGAGATATGTTCTTACACCACAGCCCGGTTATGAACTTTATACATTTACATTTGTATGATACTTTTATTTATTCTAGCACCCATATTCTAATTTTGTGAGTTGATCTAATTTTCTTCTTTCCAGTACATGGTCTAGCATTGCATTTGCTTTAGTCTCTTGGAACATTCACATAGCTGGCTTTTTAAAAATTAAAATTTTCTTTAAGAAAATAGAATATTTTTCATTTTGTGTTTGTCTGATGTTTCCCCATGATTAAAGTGAGATTATGCATTCTCAGCTGGAAAACTGCTGAGGCAATGTGTATGCAGGATATCATATCTGGAGGCACAGATGTTCCCCTATCACTTGTAAATGATGCTAATTTAGATCACCCAGTCTAGGTGTTGCCCAGTTTCTCTATTGTATAGTTACCCCCTTCTCCCCCCACCCCTGGAAAACTAATAAGAAGTCTTAAAATACTTTTTTTTTAATATATATTTTATTGAGTTTTTACAGAGAGGAAAGGAGAGAGATAGAGAGTTAGAAACATCGATGAGAGAGAAACATTGACCAGCTGCCTCCGGCACCCTCCCCACTGTGGATGTGCCCCCAACCAAGGTACATGCCCTTGACCGGAATCAAACCTGGGACCTCTCAGTCCGCAGGCCGACGCTCTATCCACTGAGCCAAACCGGTTTCGGCCTTAAAATACTTTTAAGGCCATTCAAATATCCTACTCCTCATCAAAATTTCCCCCTAGATTTAGTATCCATTGGTGGTCTGATGCAATCATTACCATGATGGTGAAAAGGTCTCATTGCACAAGAAAGTAAGGTTGGGAATGTATTAGAGGAACACGGGAGCCAGCAAGGGAGCAAGTGGCCAGATCTGGAACAATCTAAGCATCAAAAGAAATCACGATGATAATAAATTATAAGCTACTGAGGGAAAGTAATAATCCATGAATACATAAATAAATGAATGACTATAATTTTCCTGCTCCTTTCGGTCTCAGGTCAGCCTTCTGGTGACCCAGCCCTGCAGTGGTAGCTGTGCCCCTCTATGCTATTATACTAGCTGCGTCTCAACTCTGACCAGCCCCCATCATGTGACACTTCCCTGACTAGGGAATGGAGCTTCACTGAGCCCTGAATCTACCTTCCCTGGCCCCAAAGGGAGCAAGCCCTACAGGCTGAAGTGTGAGACCTGGGGCTGAGGGTCTGGACCCCGAGAACCCAGTCCTGTCATAGCCTCAGGCTCCTCTTGCCCCACCAGGTTCAGTCCTCCTCAGGGAGAGGTTTCTGTTTTCTCTGTTAGAGACACATCCAGTATGTGAAAGTTCCCTCAAAGACATCACTCAGTTCTCTGGGTCCTTTGTCTACCACCCTCACCCTGGAGCTGGCTACCATGCAATCCCGGGGATGCTCTTCTGCCAAAGAATAAGATACTTGACCATTTCCAATAGTGCCCTGAGCCCCACTCAGGGACCAGTCCAATGAGGTCGTACTAGCTTCCTCTCCTTCCTTCCCTAGCCATTTACTGACCCGCAAAGGGGTCCTCCCTCTAAACAGGAAGGAGCCCTCCCAGTACACCCAAGCCCAGAGGCTTCTCCACCTGTGGCCTTGCTCCCTAAGTCCCCCTCAGGAATATTTATCCTGTCCACCCCAACCTCCTCCATGGATCTTCATTCCTGAAAAGAACCAGATCTGAACATCTGGACCAAATTAATTCCAGACAGTCCTCCCTGGAATGATAAAAATGACAATACATAAAACAGGCATCATTCATTAAGTGTATTAGAGTGAGGAAGAGTGGACACTGCAGCCAAACCACCCAAGTTCCTATCCTGGCTCTTCGAAGAAACTTGGGCCTCAGTTTCCTAATGTGTAGACAAGGCCTTTTGGTAGCACCTACCACAGGGTCAGTGAGGAATAAATGAATTAACAATGTAAATATTAACTAGCATATTGTGAGCATTGTGTGTTAGAATCATGGGTTGGGTGTGTTTTTTAAAAAAATATGTATTTCTATTGATTTCAGAGAGGAAGAGAAAGGGAGAGAGAGATAGAAACATCAATGATGAGAGAGAATCATTGATTAGCTGCCTCTTGCACACCCCACATTGGGGATCGAGCCTTGAAACCTGGGCATGTTCCCTGACCCAGAACCAAATCATGACCTCCTGTTTCATAGGTCAATGCTCAACCACTGAGCCATGCCAGCCAGGCATGCACTGGGTTTGTAGCTTGTTGTACCACTTATTGTTGGACCTTGAGCCAAGATTTTTGAGCTCTCTGCATCTCAGTTTCCACAGACTGACACTCTATCCACTGAGCCAAACCGGCCAGGGTTATTATTTTCTATTATTGTTTTTTATCTAGTGAGGAGAAAGGTAAATGATTCTTATCATCATTTTAGAGAAGAGGAGACGGAAACTCAGAGAGGTCCAGCGGTTCACAAAAAGTCACCCACATTGTAAGCGAGTGTAGCAGGGATTTAGTCGTCCGCTGGCCCGACTGGCATCTAGCCACTGCACTATACTTACTGGGCTGAGGGAGGTTAGGAGGAGCTAAACTCTGCTGCTCCAAGCTGGGATTGAACCTTTAAACCTCTGTGGATTATTGGTAGCGAATGCTTAACTCCAGGCTGGCTTCCCCCAGGAGCTGGTCAGGGGCAGCAGTAAGAGAGCTTACTGCCTCAACTCTTGGCGTTGTCAGGAAAGTAAAGTTAATGTTAATATTCTATGAAATTCAGGTTGGAGCCTGCAAATACTCCTTCTTTGCAGACCCCTTAGTTTGGTGTTCCAGGCCACTCATGGTCACAGCCGCCTTGCCTTTCCAGCCTCATCTTGCTGTCTGGGCCCCTACTCCCACTGCTGCCATCCACCCCTCACTCTGGCCACAGTGGATATTCACCCACATCCAACTTTGCCGTAGCTTTTGCTGTGCCCCAGATGGGAATGCCCTTCACCCCAGTGAAAGGGTTCATCTCTCAAGGCACAGCTCAAATGCAAGCTGTTCAAAGGTGCCCTCTCTGCCCCCCCTCCGCCCCCGCCCAAACCATGAGAATTAACCACTTCCTCCCTGGAGCCCTCCGCATACACCTTGATTTCAGTAACTGTCACACTCTGCCTTGTATTACCTGCTGGCTGTTCAACATCTCTCTTCCCCTTAGACTTGGGGGATGAAGAGGAGTACATATTGTTCATCTTTGGGGATGATCATGGAACTGGACCGAAATAGCCCAAGTTAAGCCTAATCATGGAGGAAAGTTAGTTATGTTTAACTTCCTTCTAATCATATAGATCTTGAAGGCTAAATATAGGCACATATATACACACACCATTTAAAGCAAGCATGTCAAACTCGTGGCCCGTGGGCTGCATGCCTCGTTTATTTGGCCTGTGTTAGCTTTTGAGTTTGACATGCTTGATTTAAAGGAATGTTATGGCCAATGGAGGAAGTTTGAAAAAAATCTGGAAAAATACTAATAACAAAATAAAAGTTATCTATAAAAACCCTCACCTAACAATTGTTAACATGTTGGCATATTTTCTTCTATGTTTATAACTAAATAAAAATAAATTGGCTCATATTGCATATGTACTGGTTTGTAGCCTCCCTTTCTCATAACATTGTAACATTTTTATAGGCATTAAATATACTTTAAAAGCAAGTTTAGTGGTTACATGGAATTCCATTTGTCTGTGCCTGCTCTCCACCTCACCACCTTGTACAGGACCAGTGGGCGGCCTCTGTACAGAGGGCAGGACCCCTGGAGCCTCACAAAGGATCACCAGTGCAGGGAAGACACGTGGTTTCTGAGGACAAGCCAGGCGTATCTCGCCCACCTGTCAGAAGTCAGCCCTTTGGCAAATATTGACTCACTCCTGGGCCGGCCAGGCCTTGGGCTGGGAGGTTCAGGAGCTGAGAGAGAAGACAGACCCTACCTCCCTGGCCCACACAGAGACCAGCCACAACACCATGTGCTGTACAGATAGGCTGGCCAGATGGACAAAGGGACTGCAAGAAGGCAGTTTGTCAGCAAGAATAGAAAGGTCCGAAGGAAGTGCCACAGGCATGACCTTGGCGCCGGCGCTCTGGGAAGGGGTGAGGGTTCCAGAGAGCCTTCTCTAAAATGGGGTGGAGATTGGCAATCCCACAGGCATCCATCTAGTTATTGTCCCAGAAGGGGGTCATTTACTTTTTTGGGGGGGAGGGGGTCACTGCTTTCACCTTCACCCATGTTTTCTTTCAAAACCCCCAAGTAATAGCACCAATTTTTTTCAAAGTTTCCTCAGTTTCTCGGTTAATTCAGTGAGACTGGAGAAAGGAATAGGGTTACCCTGACTGTCTGGATGTCTACCCCACTTTCTTTCCAACTTGGGTCTTGTTAAACTGCCTTTTGTGGTTGGAGGAGTGGAGGAGGTCACCTGGGGCTGGGACAATGTGGCTGGTTCTGACGCTTCAGGCGCATGCTCTGTGTACCATTTGTTAACAATTGTTGGATGAGTGAAGGAGGAATACATGGAACTTGGTAACCAATAGAATCAAGGGAAAGGGACAGGAGGACTAAGGTTTCCAGCTGCTAAGCCAGAGGATGAGGAGGAGACTTGGGGAGGGAAGGGCTGTGAGTTGGAGTTCACTTTTAGTCTCTGCAGTGAGGGGTCTGAGGAACCTGCTGGGGAAGAGGCTCTGGAGGCAGCTGTGCGTGAGGGGTGGGCACGCAGGAGGGAGGTCTGGCCTGGGACCCGGGAGAACCTTCAGCTCTAAGGCCGTGGTGGGAGGTAGGGAGGTTACCCAGCGGTCTAAAAGGCAGGAAAAGGGTCTGAAGAAAGCTTCTAGGAAGACAGCTCTGAAAGGAAGAGTTCTTCAA
>NW_006285483.1:2474419-2475634 GCF_000327345.1 Myotis davidii
AGTGACTGGTTTCATTTGGTAACTATATCAATAATGAATTAAATGCTTTTATGAGCACTCAGAGTGGAGTACAAACATCTCCATGTTTGCAGATACCTTTTCCTGGCCCCGGAAATGCCAAGGTGACCGGGAAGATGATGCCAGTAAGCAGAAAAGGGGCAGATGAACTGCCCTGTGGGCAAGTGTAAGGTAGCACACATGATCACTTCATCTAGACGGCCAGCAGGCAGGACAAATCCTGAGCTCTCAGTCACAATCTCAGGACAGCAGCCAGGAGTCAGCATGGAGGCATGGGCCAGTTCCTCTAGAGCAGTGGTTCTCAACCTTGGCTGCACATTAGAATCACCTGGGAATCTTTTAAAAACTCTGATTTCTGGGCCTCATCCTCCGGAAATTCTGTTTCTTTGTTACTAATGTTGTGGCCTCACCCCATAACAAAGAAACAGAATTTTCGGAGGATGAGGCCCAGAAATCAGGATTTTAAAGAGATTCCCCAGTGATTCTAATGTGCAGCCAAGGTTGAGAACCACTGCTCTAGATGAAAAATCTTTAACCGGGGGTTGATGAGATCAATCCTGGGGTTTCAAGTGAAGGAGCATGGGGAGAAGGGATGGGAGAGAGGAGATGGCCAGAGGGGTCTGGGACCCAGTCCTGGAACTCCACTCAACATACTAACCTCTTGTGGGGTCTCCCGAAGGAGGGGGTTTCTCCCCCTCTCAGGTTCCCAATTTGCTTAAGAAAGTTTCCCTTGGCATGCAAATGAGGGAAACACGTTGGTGTCTGGGCGCTTTGGTTTGTGGTTTTTACCATCAGCTGTCTCTGATGAACGTTGATGTCTCTCAGCGGAGCTAGGGGACTGTAAGCCCTCAGAGGTGGAGAAGACAGGGGATCCTCCTTGGGGTCTGGGCCACATTGGCCAGTGGGTCTCTAAGGCAGGCTTGTCCAGGAGGGCACAGGCCTTTTGCAAGTGGTCAGAGGGCCGAGCTGGAACGGCGTTCTGGCCTTTCCCCTCCTCAGATCCCCTTCAGTGGTCGGCAAACTCATTAGTCAACAGAGCCAATTGTCACCAGTACAACGATAGAAATTTCTTTTGAGAGCCAAACTTTTAAAACTTAAACTATATAGGTAGGTACATTGTTAGTCACTTAATTAGGGTACTCCTAAGGCTTAGGAAGAGCCACACTCAAGGGGCCAAAGAGCCACATGTGGCTCGCA
>NW_006285483.1:2476438-2477090 GCF_000327345.1 Myotis davidii
CTCCTAAGGCTTAGGAAGAGCCACACTCAAGGGGCCAAAGAGCCACATGTGGCTCGCAAGCCGCAGTTTGCCGACCACAGTAGGGCCTAGGTAGCTCCTCTTCCCACCAGGTGCTTGGTGATCACCATCTGCCCCACCCTACCAACCCCCAAAGTGGAGTTTGAAACCAAACCACATGGAAAAATATCAGCCAAAGTTGAGTTCCCATTTATTGAACAAGTTCTGTGGGAAATCTTCGCAGGTCTCAGAAACCCCTGAGATGGCCAGGGATGTTGAGGAGGAGATGGGGAGATGGCAGGTGGTAGCCGATGGTGTGAGTGGGTAGTAGTCTTTGATTTCCCGACCTCCTTCCACCATCTTCTCTGACCTCGGCATTTTATTTTGTTTCCTTTCCTGAGCGCCAATTCCCAGGGGGCCGTCCCGCCCCTACACCTCAGCTGTCCCAGGCCCCAGGTGTGGGTCCACATCCCGAACCTTCTCGGGGCAACCCTGCTCTTCGGTTCCCCTCGGAGCTGAGGTCTCGGGTCTCCCCGCCCTATCCTCTCCCGGATGCGCCTTCCCGGCGCCTGTCCCGGAGCCTGGGGAGGCAGGACGCCCCGCACCAGCTTCGCCCGGGATCCCGAGGCTCCTGGCTCGTGCCATCTGCCCCACA
>NW_006285483.1:2478051-2498262 GCF_000327345.1 Myotis davidii
TTGCCTCAATTCATTCTTTCCTCTTCATGTTCTCCTGGCATGGTTGCCTTACGCCTAGGGATGGCTTGCCCATTTCTTTTCCCCTTAAAAGAAGTTTTAGCTCCAAGAAATGGATACTGAAATTAAATTCCTGGAGAGGAGTTTGTTTTAGGGGGAGAGAGGTTTTAGATTTTTCTTTCCTCCTTTTTTTGGGGTGAGAGTGGAGTGTGAGGGGAATGACAGGGCGTTTAGAAATAAGGTGGAGTAGAGGTGACACAGGATCAGGAAGACCATCCATCGCATTCCACACCTGACTCTCAGGCAGGAACATCACCAAAGATGCTGGGTGATGGGGTGCGGGGAACAAGCCTTCCTGTTGGTTACCCTGCCACACCCTGGACTGCCTGGCCCAAGAGAAAGGACTCAGGAAGATTTTCTGGCCGTTTATTTCTTTTCTTTGCCAAGCATGCTCGTCTTTAGAGCCTGGGCGAGTTAGCGAGGTGTGCCAAAAGAAGGGGCGGGACCCCAGGACCTCCCTCAGGGAGGAAGTCATCTCATGAGATTTGGCTCCTGTGGGATTAAGTGGGGCTCTCTCTGCTGCTGGGACCTCTTTGAATGGAGAGTGGCATCTCTGGGACGGAGAGAGAAACCTGGTCATCAGGAAGCTGAAGGCTGTGCCCAGGAGGGTTGCGTTTGAAACCCCCTGTCCACTTTTTGCAGCTGGAAGGAGCGGGAGACAAGAGAACAGGAGTGGTGCCACGGGCCTGGGCACATCCTTGAGTTGGAGAGAGACCTTGGTTGGCTAGCTAGGATGGCCTAGGGATGATGAATAGGGGGGAACTTGGGGCCAGAGGTTGGGATCATGAGCCCCTTTGAGAATCAGATAAAACTTCTAACTCCTTCCCCCCCTTCCGCCCCCAACAATGTGCAGGGACACATTCTGTGTGCGATATCAGAGGGTTACTATGCCCGATAGAACTGGGACCCTATGAAGATCCCTGATCTAGAGTCTGTGGTCTAGCCTCGGCCATCAGAACAGTTCCCTCCTTTGTGGACGGGTTGTGAAGCGTAGACCTGTCAGGTAGTCTTTTCTCATGACCTGCTCATGCCCCTTTGGGCTTGGGGCCATAGAAACCTGTAAACTCTGGACCAGATTCTAGCTCCCTCACAGCTAGCCAGAGGATGGGACAGATGGGGGCCCTTCTCCAGGGGCCGATTTTGCTGTCTCTGTGGTGGGAAGGCTCTGGGTACTGGGCCGGGCCACAGGGCTATTAGATTAGAGGTGAATATGTTAAGGGATGGGGATGCTGGTGTTTCAACTGCGTATAGGAGCCAGGTGCGTGAGGAGCCCCAGCTCATCCTCAGGAAAATGGGGTTGAGGTGGGAGAACGTGCTTCAGTGGAAAGTTTCCATGTGAAAGATGCCCCTCTTCCTGAGGAGACCGGGGTAGAGTTGTTCAAGACCAGGGCCTACGTATTGTAGGTTCCTGGGGTCCCTCTGGACTGGAAACGGCATGTGGGAGTTGGAGGAGATGGCTGTCCCCATCCCCAGTGCATCCCCGAGGAGGCCTGGCCTGTCTCCTGTTTCCCAGCCAAAGCTCACAGTGCCCTGGTGCCGCTCAGGTGTGAGTGGCCTCTCCACTTGCTGGGGATCTGGAAGAGCCTTTGGGAGACTCTGCCCTCTACAACTTCTTTGCCTCGGTATTGAGAAGCCCTTCTGCTCACGTGCCCCCAGGCAGCGGTAGCTCATAGGGACTTCCTTGAAACAGCGAGCCCAGTGATGGGCATAGCAGCACTCACACTTGTTTCTTCCTTCAGAGCTCCCTACATTTACTCTCGCTGGTGGATTATTCCCACCCTGGCAATTAGCAGCACAGGCAGGAGTATTCTAGAGCCTGGGAGGCAGGATGCTGGGACGCAGACAGGGATCACCTCTGACTATACCAGGTGGCCTGGAGGAGGCACTGCCTGTTTTGTTGGCTCTTACACTTACGGGAAGTAAGAGCCATTGAGGGCCTTGGAGATGCTGTGATCCAGCGGTCCCTGCCTTGTGACTGGGAAGTTGTCTTGGTGGGAGGTAAAGGTCCAGTGGCAGTGACTAAAGATTCACATTCCTCAGTGGCCAGGACTTTTCTGTCTGCTGCTGCCCTGGCTGCCACAAGTTGGTGAGTTTGTGTTGGCTGACTCAGCGCTTCCCTGATCCCCTCTGCTTCCAGCCTCCCAGTGAGGACCTCTGATGTGTCAGAGCAATACATGGACTCCTCACAATGCAGCCATTCCTGTTATCTTTAAAACAGGGCTTAATGGTAAATGCGAAAACAATGCCTGTGAACATAAACTCCCTTTTCATAAAATCTGACCATTTTACTTTTGTTAAATGGCACCAAGTGTCATTTACGGAGGGATAAAAAGTTCCGGCTCCATTGGTCTAACTCCACCCCCAGGAAGCAATCCGGCCACTTTGTGCCCGTTTCCACATAGCTTAGTGCAGTGGTCGGCAAACTGCGACTGGCGAGCCACATGCGGCTCTTTGGCCTCTTGAATGTGACTCTTCCACAAAATACCGACTTCTGCGCATGGGCCACGAAGTTTCAATCACACTGTACATGTGCGCCCACACGTGGTATTTTTGGAAGAGCCACACTCACGGGGCCAAAGAGCCACATGTGGCTCGTGAGCCGCAGTTTGCTGACCACTGGAGTGGTTTAGGGTCTGAGGTTACACATCCCCAGTCAGAAGCCCAGCTCTCCATCTTCTCTATGACTCTATAAGTGCCTCAGTTTCTCAGCTCTAAAAAGAGTGAAAGGAGATCTAACATGTATACAGATAAAGAGTAAGCATTCTTTTTTAAAAATTGTATCTATTTTTCAATTATAGTTGACATACAATATTATATTAATTTTAGGTACAACATGATGATTAGACATCTGTATAACTTATAAAGTGATCCCCCCAATAAGTCTTGCACCCACCTGACACCATATATAGTTATCAAAATATTATTGACTATATTCCCTATGCTGTATTAGTTTGTAACTGCGAATTTGTACTCCTTAATCCTTTCACCTTTATCACCCAGACCCTCAAATCCCCTCCCATTTGGCAAGCAAGAGTAAACATTTTTAGAGTAGACACTATTATTATTATTATTATTATTATTATTATTTCTGCACATGGTGCTAATGTTCTGTGGTTTCTTATTGTTAAGACAAATCTTTGATAAGAACTATAGAGGCTGAGGCTGGCTTTTAGAGGGTGGGGTGGGTGAGGTGAGGCTCTTAAATTATGAGCATAAGGGACCGCACTGTGGGGAACTGGGGAGCCTGAAATGTCAAGGGTGATGGATAGAGAAGTGTAGTTGGGGACAGAATGTCTCAGCATTTGTAGTACTGCTGTGGAACCAACTTTTCTCCCTTTTCTTGGGAGAATTTGCCTTATAAGCTGGTGGAGGTGGGGTGGGGGAGGATCATAATCAATGAGGAAGGGTGAATGACTTTTTAAAAATATATACATATTTTATTGATTTTTTACAGAGAGGAAGGGAGAGGGATAGAGAGCTAGAAACATCGATGAGAGAGAATCATCGATCAGCTGCCTCCTGCACACCCCCCACTGGGGATGTGCCTGGAACCAAGGTACATGCCCTTGACCGGAATCGAACCCGGGATCCTTCAGTCCCCAGGCTGACGCTCTATCCAGTGAGCCAAACCGGCTAGGGCGAGAATGACTTTTGATGTTAATGCTAACCTTTGTCCTGAAGGAAGAGAGTCTAGTATGTGTGGGGGGCAATATATAGAGAAGAGTTGAAGCTGAGGGTTAGGGAGGTTCTGTGAAGTAAGAAGTTTGGGAAATGATCTTTCCAACACTCACTGAGCACTTGCTATCGGTCAGACCCTGTTCCAAATGTTTCTCATGGATCAGCTCATTTAATCCTCACGTGATCCTATGAGATATTATCTCTCTCTCTTTTTTAATTGATTTCAGAGAGGAAGGGAGAGGGAGAGATAGAAACATCAATGATGAGAGAGTATCATTAATCGGCTGCATCCTGCATCACCTCTCCTCCCACTGGGGATCAAGCCTGCAACCCAGGCATGTGCCCTGGTTGGGAATTGAATCGTGACCTCCTGATTCATAGGTCGATGCTCGGCCACTGAGCCATTCCAGCTGGGCTATCTCTAGTTTTCAGCCAAGACATGGAGACATAAGAGGTTAAATAACTTGCCCAAGATCGCATGGTTAGAAAGTAGCAGAGCCAGGATTTGAACCTAAGAGGCCCATGCTATAGACTTTAGATCCTTAGAGAAATTCTTAAAGAGACCCCTACTGACCTGGGGGGTGAAGGGTTAGGGGAAAGTTGGAGGGGTTTTGTGCTCTGCTTGAAGGACTGCCAATGTTCAAGCATCATTGGAACGTGTCTGGAGGGTTCAAGCTAGCACAGCCTGTTGAGAATCCCTAGCCAAGTGCCAGACACTCTACTAGAGCCTGTCCCTGATACCAAGGTTCACTAAGATATGGTCCTTGCCTGCAGGATGCTTACAGTCTAGTAGAGGAGACAGATACATTAGTCTAGAACTCCAGTTGCCATTGCAAATGCTGCAATGAGGCAAAGCAATGAAGAAAGGGCTGCTTCACCATCTAGAAGAGGAGTTGGGGCAAGGAAGGCTTCCTGGAAGAGGGGCCCTCGAGCTGAGTGAGGGTCAAGGTGGCTGCTATTTCTGGGGCTTTTGATCTGGCCGTGGAGCGGTGACATTCTCCTTCTTCTACTCGGTGAACTGGGCGTTTAACTGAAGGTCACATTTTCTGGATCCTGCAACACCTTTGCCAGCATCAGGCAGGGACTGGGAAGTATGATTGGCTTCCTTGATATCTTTGTGGTTTTTAATAGTCACCGCCTGCAATGCCTGCAGTGAACTTACTGAAGAAGAAATAAAAGTCTCGTAAGAGTTACCGCTCTGAGCACAGTGATTCACTCTTGTTTGCGTACTTTGAAGCAGAACCAGAGGCAAATGAATCCAAGCTGCGGAGGAAGGAATCAAGTAAGGTACGAGGACAACGTTCCAGAGAGGATGTGAGAACAAGTGACTCATGGGAGCAGAGGGGCATGGCCTCCCCGAAGGTCTTTAGAAATGGGAACCAGTTCCATTTCTCTTTGTGGTTTAAGAGGTTTCCTCTGGAGACAGGAAGATGAAATAGAGGCCCCGAGAGGTCTGTGTCAGCTTAGTGGTAGGAGGGTCAAAGCAGCTGGAATTTTTGAGCGAGAAGGTTGCTGATATCTGGCCTAACTCTTCATTTTACTGTTGAAGTGACTAAAGAATGCCCAGTAACATTGACCAGCTCACCCATCGTTAGTGAGCCAAGACACAAACCATATCTACCAACCCGGGAGGGGGTTGCCCTGCACTGATCCCCGTCAGAGGGCATGCTTCCTGGGAGTGCCCCGCAGCCCTGGAGCCCAGCCAAGCTTTGCGAAGAGGTCTGCAGAAAACCTCTAAGTATTGACCGCTTGTCTGGCTGTTGAAACTAGAGAAAGCGTCAACTCCTATTCAGATGTTCCTGGGAATGGTGTGCCCGGCTGGAGCTAGCAGGTCATCTTACTCACCCTGCTGGCCCAGCACCTAGAAGAGCTTCAGGTATATGTATGGGGCCCCCAGTAACCTTTGTTGAATGAAGGATAAGTAGCAGACAATGCGAACGCCATTGCTCTTTTACCCTCCACTTGTTGGGCCAATAAATACATTTACCCTTCCAATTCTGTTTCGCTTAAGACCTAAGTATTATTATATAATATGCCCCCAGCCACAGAGAAAGGCACCCAACATTGTGCTGGGAGCAGGGGTAATCTACAAAACACGGCTTAAGACCTTTCCCAAAACGTACATTTCTTTGAAAGATCATCATGGGGTGACATGTTCATTTATATTGACTTGCTTTATTTGTCTGTTTTAGTTTTTTTGTTGTTCCTTGCATAGAAGTAAAGGCTGCATTTTTCAAATTTAGGAAAAGCAGGTGGTATCGCAATCTAAGCTGCATTCAGCAAGGTGGCTATAGAGACCGCCAAAGAGAACAAGGCTTGCTCTGAGAAGAGGATCTTATGAAGAATGAGCCAAATATGACCTGATGCTGGACAATGAGTTTAAAATATCGGGTGGTGAGCTGTAGTTCCTAGGGTGAATTTAAATCCACTTTGTGCAAACTGAAGAGAAGCAACAGCAGACAACACTATGGCCTGAACTCTTGCTTCCTCCTCTAACCCTGTCATCCCCTATTCATTAAGGAAGCATTTGTCCGGCTGACGTGGCTCAGTGGTTGAGCATCGACCTTTGAACCAGGAGATCACGGTTCAATTCCCAGTCAGGGCACATGCCCTGGTTTTGGGCTCGATCCCCAGTGTGGGGCGTGCAGGAGGCAGCCAATGGATGATTCTCATAATTGATGTTTCTATCTCTCTCTCCCTCTCCCTTCCTCTCTGAAATCAATCGAAATATATTTAAGAAAAGGAAGCATTAGATTCAGGGGGTCACCTACAGAACTCTGTTCCTTTGGGTGACCAGCAAGCTAGATTTGGAACTCTTTTGAGGAGAAGATTTTCTGTGGTTGTGTAGGATGATCAGGCATAGGAAATGATGTCACTCTGTTCAGATCTGAGATTAGTTTCGGTTTCAGGCTGTACCAGGAGCTGAGAGAGTGAACTGGGGAGAGTGAGAGGAGTGTGAGCTGGGAGAGAGTTTCACCATTGGCTGTATCAACTAGTGGCACGGTGGGTGGGCAGGGAACTCCTATGCTGAGCAGGGTGAGCAAGAGGATAAGTCAGAGATGGAGTCGGGGAAGGCAGCCCACTGAGTGTGTGTCTGGAGACTGGGCTGGGGGGTGAGGGAGGGAGTGCAGGAAGATACCAGCTAGTTAGGACAAAGCCCTGGGCCAATACAGGGCTACCGAGCCACGGGCTAGGAGGACAGAGGGAAGCCGTAAAGCACAGACCACCTGGATGAGGTGGGTTTTCCGTGAGCAGGTGGAGACCCAGAGGCAAGCAGAGTGTTAAGTCTGGCACAAGGCCTACACTCACCCCACCCCACCCCGTGCAGGATTTTCTTGCATTTGACTTTTCTTAAAGAAAAAAAAAAGGTCAAATTAAGGTTTGAGAGCTGATGATAGTTGAGAACTTGCAGACTTTTGCAAGTCGGTGCATCCTCTAAGAACCCCAAGTGGTCATTTTTCACGAGATGGTTTGGGGCCAGTCTGGTTGTTTCACAGGGCGTCATTATCCTAGGAAATCAGCAGTTCTTATCTCTCACCCCGACCCCTGCCCCGCCGACTGCCTCTGGGTGAGGCATACACAGATGTTTCATTCCACCTGAGCAGTGCCAGAGCATCACTTTATTTCTCACAGCCATAAATTTAATTTATTTCTAAAAGAGAGAATCATTGAATTTTAAAGCTAGAAAGGATTTCGAAGAGCATCCAGATGTCTCCTAGGGGAGTTTGTGGTCCTGAGTCCTAGGTTGTTAAGCTCCTTGAAAAGACATAGGGTATGTGGCTCAGAACATCAAGTCCGACGCTTCTAGTTGGCGCTGTGTTCTGGCGGCAGTTACTCAATTTCCCTCAGTCTGAGTTTCCTGATCTGGGCAAAGGGAGTAATAATAGTCCCTAATGGTTGCTAATGAGGACCCAATACTTATAAAGCCCTGAGCACAATGTTTGGCAGATGTAAGTCCTCAATAAATGTTAGCTACTGCTGCTGTTGTTATGATTGTTTTATTACTATTACCGTTGTTGTTATTTCACACAATCATGTGGCTAGTGAGTGGTAGCGCCAGGGCTACAATGCCAGACTCTTTTTATTCCTAGTTCCCTTTGGCATGGCCATGAGGTGATTTCATCACAGTCTTGAAATATAAGAAGAGCACTTATGAAAGTGCTTACATAGAAATCTCCTTTTTTAAAAAAAAATTTATTGATTGGTTAATTTTTAGAGAGAGGAAAGGGGGGAGAGAAAGAGAGAGAGAGAGAGAGAGAGAGAGAGAGATCAATTTGTTGTTCTACTTATTTATACATTCATTGGTTGATTCTTGTATGTGCCCTGACCAGGGATCAAACTCCCCGCCTTGACATAACAGGATGATGCTGTAACCAACTGAGCTACCCAACCAGGGCTGAAAGCTTCTAATGAATGTTCATAATAGAGCAAGAAGATGGGCTTAATCCATTTATTAGCTATAATTAAAATGTGGGCATGAGGCCATATGTTTACCAAACCATTTGTTACCACAAATGTCAGCTGCTGGTGTTTAGAACTCTCCTAAACGCCAGGTTGGTTACCTCTGCGGGGGAGGTCGCGGTGTCTTTAGATGTTTTTATTGAGGAGTTCTCCTCACATTGGAAGCGTCCACTTCAGTGAGTTGTGGAGCCACGCTGGCTTTGGGGTCTATTGGAAATATTTCTGTAGCCTGGCTGCTATTTATCAAGGGTGAAGACAGTGCATGTTTTAAAAAAATATGGGCTTGGCAGAAGTCCACATGTCTCCGGCCATGCCTGCACAGTGTGTTCCCTGATGATTTGCACTGACCTTTCTGCAAATCGCTGACAGCCGCGGAGCCTCCTGAGGGAGCCCTTTTCGTCTGAAACGTTGTTGAGGCCAGTGGGGTCTTTTGACACCTTGGACAGGTGGCACCCTCTTCTGTATGGCCACCTTGGTCTGTTTTTTTGTTGTTGTTTTTATCTGAAAACAAATGGAAATTAATTTTATTTAGCAAATCCTGCGACACTCCCTTGAGAAACTGCCACTCTCTGGGGGCGTGGGGGGAGAATTGAAATCCATTTTTGATGCTGAACCACGGGACTTCGCAAGTTTCCATGCCCGAGTGTGAAATGTGTGTGCGTGTGTGTGTGTATGTGTACATGTGCGTGTGCGTGTGCATGTGCGTGTGCATGTGGAGTTCAAGACCAGAGATTCAGTCCTAGCTCGGACACGTATGGACTGTGTCATTCTGAACGGGTTACTTAACTTCTTAATTTGTACTTTTCTCGAGGTTAATCTGCTATTATACGCACAATAAGAAGTGGCTGTTGGACATATCAGTTAAATGAAGCTGGTAATAATCACTCGCCATGCACAGGATTGTGATGGTCTAGTAATCGCCAACATTTAGTAGGTGCTTACTGCACACCAGAAACCTTTCTAGCATTTTCAGAGGATTAATTTATTGAGTCAACCCTATGGATATAGTATTATCACCACTTTACATATGAGGACACCAAGACACAGAGAGTGACGTCAACTTGACCAAGGCCACACAGCCAGTGAGTTGAGGAGCTGGGATCCAAACTCAGATAGCCGGACTGCTGAGCCCATACAGGGAGTTTATAGAGAGGGCTTTCTAACATTGTCGTGTTGTGCTTCTAATTCTCTGACTGTTCCCCTTCTTACTTAACAAGCTGAGGAAGGAGGGATAGCTGAGCCTGGAGGTAGATTAAGTGTACAGATCACAGCGTTGGAAAGAATGAGGAGACGGAGCATATGAGAGCTTTTTTTGGAGTTATAGGGAAGCAGCTGTTTCTAAGATTGGGACAGAGCTGAAGAGAGCCAGCAGGGACAGCGAAGGACGTTTCCTGGGTGGATTTTTACTATCTGCGCTGAGGGATTGCGCCGTCTGCGGACTGAAGGGCCACGTGTCTCCTCCCTCTCCTATCACGTTTTATTTGCAAAGCCTGTCTTTAGATCCCAACTCAGCCCTCAGTTGTGACAGGTTTGGAAACGTAGGAAGCTGCCCAGCACGGTGCATTCTTGAGGCACGAAAGGGAAGGTGAAGGATGGGCTTCTATAGTGGACTTTCTGTTCTTGCCTCTCTATGAAGTGGGTATGGGGGTGAGCCACGGAGAGGCTGTGTTCAACGGAGAGAGGATTGGGAACTTGGGTGATGCTAAACCATAAGACTTCTCAAATTTTTCTCATGAGTCGATTTAATAAGAGAATGAATCATCCTATTAGCTTTCATTCCGTAAAAGAAAAAAGAAAAGCGAGGGTGAGTGAGATGGCATTTGACTGAAACCAGAAGAAGCCTCTGTGTTGGTCCCCCAGGGCAGAGGGAGGCCAGGCGGACACACAGGGCCTTGGTGGTTGGAGCCAAGGGTGAGGTCTCGCCAGGGGCTTTGGGAATGGTTCCCAGCTCCCTGTCACCGCCACCCTCAGCCCTCTCCATCCTGGGAGGCTCGGGGCAGGAACCTTGAGGGGAAACGAACAGGGGGCGTAAGTGTCATTTTCTAATAACAAACCACTGGGGACATTCACACCCAGCAGTGATAATGTGGAAGACATTCACATAATTTATTACATAAAACTAGACAATTCAAAAATAGCTTTTGACCTTCAGGGATGTGAATAGCGATTCCTACTCTGGTCGGTGCAGTTGGCCGGGCCCTCCCTGTGCTAATGCTTGACCCCCGGGACACCTTGGGGACCTCTGGTTCACTTCTAGGACTCTGGAAAGGAGCCCTCCCGGAGGGCGTGCCGCCTGCCCGCCAAGCCCCACTTACCAGTTACCCTGTGCTCTGAGTTTGCGGGGAGGCTGGGGAGCACATCCTTTCCTGAGCCCCTCTTTGTGACTTTTCTGTGGACCTCCATTCGGATTCTGAGCTGAGCCTGGCACCCTCAGGGGAATGTGAAGTCGGCCTCAGAGGGAGGGGTTGCAAGGAAACTCCCTCCATTTGCCCAGCCCCCTGGAAGCCGCAGGCAGGCACGTTAATAGGGTGGCTGTGTTTTCAGACTCTCTCTGGCTTCTTGGCACACATTTCCCAGAGCGTTTGCTTTTCTCAGCCATGCCCCTGTGCCCCCCTTTTGCCTCGATTTCCTTCCTGCAGCAGCTACTGTTAATAGCTCCCATTTGTAAGGGAACTTGCTCTCTGTCAAGCAGTTCGCTTAATTGAATTGAGCCTTTATGCCAACCCTGTGAGCCAGGGATGATTGTCTTTTGAGACGTGGGAACTGAGGCTGCGGGCTAAGGGGTAAAGCGCTGTAAGTCTTCACTTCTAACGTCATCTACAGGTGCTTGGAGCTGTGGCAGAACAACATATAATGAGACCAGTCTTAGCCTAGGCTAATTCAGTGGTCAGCAAACTGCGGCTCGCGAGCCACATGCGGCTCTTTGGCCCCTTGGGTTGAAAATTTTAAAAGCAGCTGGGACAGTTGGAGAAACTTTAACTTTGGATAGGATATTGGATATTATGGAGTAACTGCTAATTTTCCTGGTCATTTGGTCTAGGACAGTGTTCGGCAAACTGTGGCTTGCGAGCCACATGTGGCTCTTTGGCCCCTTGAGTGTGGCTCTCTTCCACAATACCACGTGCGGGCGCGCACGTACAGTGCGATTGAAACTTCGTGGCCCATGCGCAGAAGTTGGTTTTCGGCCTGGGCGAGTCTATTTTGAAGAAGTACTGTTGATATTTGGCTCTGTTGACTAATGAGTTTGCTGACCACTGGGCTAATTGATATAGGGTTAAGCTCCTCCGGCACCTCATCAATGTTATAACGAAACATTGAATAAAATGACAGTGTTATTAGAGGATCACCTATAACTCACCCGAGTAACATTTCATTTCTTTTTTATTTAACCTGTTATTCATGAAAATATTCAAGCATACACGAAAGTAGAGAGGTTAGTATAGCAAATTCCCAGGCACCCATCCCCAAACTTCACTTCTTATGGGGAAGCTCCAGCTCCAGTGTTTCTATGGCAACAGCATAGAGCAGACATCTTTGTTTGAATTAAAGGGGACCCTTTCCCCTGGGTGCAGAGCTTGGTAAGCAGAGCACAGGCTGGATCCAGCCATTGTCCCCTTTGGATGGGCACCTTGTACAGTGAACAGCCCACACAACTGTATATGGTGACTTCTTGTGCCTACAGGAGGGTATAGTGAGACACCAGTTCATGACAGACTGATGACTTCTCTGGTTGGTCCTTAACTATGGGGGTAAGGGGAGGAAAGCTCAGTTGTTGGGGACTTTGAGGCTACAATAAATGAAGTGGAGGGGTGATTTCCGAGGGGAGACTTCTGCTGCAGAGGAAGATGAGGGCAGCTGAGCTGTATCTTTTGCTATTTCTATTTCTACAGCTACTTGCTGTCTTGATGACCCCTCCTTGATGCCTTCTCTCCTCTGTTCTGTGCCCAGGGCAAGGGAAACACGTGTGTGGCCATGAAGCTGGCAGGAGGGGAGCTGGTTGAGCCCAGGGTGTGAAAGCCTGGTATGAATGCGCTCTTGGCTGCCACCCTCCTGGAGTCTGGGACAAACGGCCTTTGCCTCCTGGCAGCCTACCTTTCCTCCAGGCTCAGTTCAGCCAGTGGCAGGGTGGGAGGTCCTGCTTTCACACCTGTACAATGTACCTTTTAGTCCTAAAGCGGTGCCTGGGGGTCATCAGATAGGGAGCTTCTTATGGGGAGGGGTTGGGTCTTCTTTACTCTTGTGCTCTTGGCTGTACCCGTTACAGCATCTGACATTGGTGCTCTAGAAATATTTGCTAAATGAATTTTGAACAAATAAATGTAGCATTCTGCAAACCGGAGCAATGTGCTGAAGGGCCCAGGTTGAATAATCAGTCCGCTTCAGTCAGGAGAGGCTAGACGATGCTGTTAATAGTCAAATCCTAACATCCCAGTGGCTTGACACAATCTAGACTAAATTTGCACTCGTGGAAGGTCTGATGTGGGTTAGGCCGCCCTTTTCCACCTGTAGCCACACCATCTGGAATATGGGCCTTCAAGGTTACTGCAAGAGGGGAAGAGAGAGATGAAGGCAGCCCCTGGCCTTTGACTGTCTTGGCAAGGAACTAACAGCTGTCACTTCCATTTCGTTGGCCAGAACTAGTCACATGGCTCCAACCTAACTGCAAGGGAGACTGGGAAATGTAGCGGGGCGGGCAAAGAGCTATCTTCATGGAGAGGGTTTTGTATTTCTGTCCCTGGCTTTAGTCTTTTGGAGACTTCTGACCTAATCATTGATCCTCAGTTACCACCTTTTCACACTTACAGGAAGGGAACACCTGCCACTTCCTTTAACCAGGGGAAGCCGGCATGGGATGGCACTGAGGGAAAGTCACATAGCAGGGATTATGCTCTCCTTTATGCCATGTGACATTCATGTAGTCCCTTCACCTCTGTGAGCCTCTTTCCTCAGCTATACAAGGAGGATCATAATCCAAGCCATCTTTTAGTTCAGATTCAACTGATTGCAAGTAACAGAAACCAACTTGAGCTATTTGAAGCCACAGGGGAATGGAAGGATCAAGGGCAGAAATATGGCTGACCTCCTGAGTGCCTAGAGCCGGAGAGTGCCACTGCTTCTGTCCTCATGGGCCAGATAGCACGGTGGTCAGCTTCCAGCTATACCTGCCTTATTCCAGGCTGAGTGTATCCCAGAACGTTGATTCAAATTCCTGGGGAAAGAACCTGATTGGCCCATTTGTGTGAGCGGTCTCCCGCTGGTCCAATCAGCTGTAGCCTGGAGGACAGCTCCTCCGAGGCTTGGGGGGGCCTTCCCTGTGAATGGGGCTGCAGGCATTCCTCAAATAGGTGCCAAGCTTACCTAGAGTCACTAGTATACTATCTGCAAGAAAGCTTTGAGAACTGTCAAGTGTTGCATAAATGCGAGCTGGTGTGGTGGTATGGGGTTTCTTGTTATGAATCTTGGAGGTTGCACTGCCCTGAAGGGGGATGGGAGAGATTCTAATGCTGTGTGAGAGAATTTAAAAGTCTTGGTGGAGGCAGGGGAGCTGTTTGTTGGAAGGTCATGGAGCAGGGATCTAAGAGAGAGGAAAGAGGGGGCTGGACCAGCATGGAGCATTGCCAGTGGTCAGGCTAGGTTTACAGGCCATTAGACCATTATGGTGCAAAACAGAGAGTACCTAGAGTCTGCTCTCACGTGGGCACATATGGATGCTTCTGTAGTTGAAACTGTGTGATATGAAAAGGATGTTGGCCCTGATTATGGCACTTTGATCCTTGTCCAACTGGCTGCCCCAGCTGGCTGTGTGAATATGCGCAAGTCACTCTACCTCTCTGTGCTTAGTTAGTTCTGCTCTTTGAAGATTCTGTGTGTGCAGCATGTGCATATGTCCATGTAATGTGGGGGTTGAGGCATGGAGTCTGGAATTAGACAGCTGGGTCTGAGACCTTGTTCTTCACTTGCTAGGTGAATGACCTGGGGAAATTTCTTAACTTCCTTGAGTCTCAGTTCCCTCACTTGTGAAATGCGGTCATTTGTAGTACCTACCTCATATGGTTATTGTGAGGATTACATGAAAGGAGGGCTCAATAAAATATCAACTAATTGGCCATCAGATTATTAATAAAAGGCAAAGCTGGCCAATTACAGGACCCTACGGCTGTGTGTGCCCAGACCCCATAAGAGTTAGAATGAACATGAGGGCTGGATAGGGGTGGGTGGTGGTGCAAGAAGAGGCCTGAGAGAGGCTAGGAAGCCGGAGGCGGGGGAGACTGCTGACAGAGGCAAGTCTAGCAGGCTGTCCTGGGTCTTTCTATTCATTCAGTTCCGCCAGCACTAAGAGGGGCAACCTGGTGCAGACAGAGCCCCTGGGGTGCCTGCGCCCCTCCTCACCCTCCCCCCCTGCTTCCTAGCCACCGTGGGTGGGGCCCAGCAATTTGCTGAAACCGGATGACTGTAGAAATCTAGAAGTTTAGTGGCTCCTTCACTTCGGTCCTGGGCTAAAACCAGGTCCAGGTTTGGGATTCAAGTACTTTCCGTTGTGAAACTGCAGAGCCTGGAGAGTTAAAAAATAAATGAAGGAACCTTCCCGACCACAGAGCAATTTGAGGGCTGAATTATTTAGAGGCTTGGCTCCCTCTGGCTTCTGGGGAAGGGACAATGGAGGAACGTGGGACTGGCGAGGGTTGAAGTTCCCGGGCCAGGGAGACGCTGTCAAGCCTGGTCCTCTGCCTTTGTCCTTGGGCCACACGGTGGTGGCTGCCCGCAGCCCTGGGACGGCTCCTCCTGCCCTCCCTCTGCCGCTGAGGTCTCACTGGCCCTGCTTGGCTCCCGAACGAGGCGATAATGAATTACATAAATAAGTCATCGCCATTAGCAGCCGGAGGGGTCGGAGGACAAGGGGGCAGGGCAGCGGGAGGCGGGTGTAGCCGGGCTGGGCCACCTCTCCTCAGCCCACAGGCAGCAGGCAGGCCAAGGCGCTGGCCCTTTTCAGGGGAGCTGCTTGGATTGTCTGGGAGGTGCTTTCATCCTCCGTGGTTCCCTTCAGGATTCTGTTTTCAGCCGAGGACTTGATGAAAATCAGCATTTCCAGCAATACGGTATACAGATGATGGATTATAGAACTGTCCACCTGGAATCTATATAATTTTATTAACCAATGTCACCCCAATAAATTCAATAAGTAAATAAAAAAATAAATTAAGTAAAATGTAAATTATTTTTAATCCAGGAAGATAGAAGCAAGCAATTGTTTTTATCATACCCTTAATAACATAAAGCAATGACAGAATTGAGGTCAAACATACCATTTTGAGCTGATAGAATAGATGGGTTAAATTTTTTTATGAAATAACAACAACAACTCATAGGCACAGACAACAGTATGGTGATTACCAGAAGAAAGAAGGGTGAGGGGAGATAGAAAAGGGTTAAGGGGTGATGAATGGTGACGGAAGGAAACTTGACTTTGGGTGGGAAACACATAATACTATATATAGATAATGTATTATAGAATTGTACACCTGGAATCTATATAATTTTATTAACCAATGTCACCCCAATAAATTCAATAAGTAAAATTTAGGACATAATAATTTAGGACATTAAAAATAAAATAAAGGACACAATAAAAAAAGAAAATCAGCATTTTTAGCAGCAGTGGGGGCTCAGGAAAAGGGTGTTGGGGGCAGTAGGGTCCCCTAGAAGGAGGTCAGGGCGAGTTCCTGGCCTGAGGCCTGCTCTGGGCTGCTAAGGTGGCCCGTGGCCATGGCAACCCCAGCCCTGGGTTGGGGTAAACACAGCTTTCAAAGGGGGCCTTGTTCCCTGTGGGAGCCCTTCAGTGCCAGCCTGCTGGGGCTTTTAAATCTGGGGAGAAAGAGGGGGGCGGTGGGGAGGGGCGGGACTGTGTGAGGAAATGCCACTCCGGGTTCCCCTACTCTCTCCTGCCTCCGCACGCTTCCTGGAGGCCCCCGTTTCCAAAGCTCTAGCTTCTGGAGCATGACAAGAAGAGTAAGCATCAGGCATGTGTTCAGTCTCTAGGCAACCGGGTGTGTGTACGTGTGTAACAGAGGGAGGGGAGGAAGCTTGGAAAAAATCTCTGTCCCGCTGGCCACCTCAGAATGGAAGGCCTCAGCGCCCTCGACAGATTTTAACAAGCTGGCCAGGGCCACCTGAAGCCGGTCACTGGGGCTTGCTCATCCAGTTGGCAATGAAGATCAAGCAAGTAAAATCTCAGAAAAAAAACTCTAAATCATTCACTGAATGTCATGTAACCACATTGGCAATTTGCATTCTTACACGTTAGCCAGTGAATTTTAGTGAGAAAGCTGACCTGGGAGCTTGAATCGCCTCGGTTGTCTTTGAGGGAGTGTGGTCCCTGGAGTCCTCTCCCATCTTTGAGCTGACTCAAGTATAAACCTCAGGAAAGATGGCATGGCCACTCTCTCTGAGCGCTTAGCTCACTCAGAAGGTATTCGCTCTGTGTTTGTTCCTGAATGAGTGAGCGCTGAATGTGTTTCCACTTCTTAGGGAAGATGATAGAGATTAATAACCAGCTCTTCCCCCTTGAAATTGCATTCCTCTTTTTCTTTGTCTGGAGAGGTGGCCGGTGGGGGCAGCCTCAGGTGTGGGGAGGAGCGGAGGCAGGACTCAGGCCTGACTGCATCTGGTCACACTGGCCAGTCCCTTCTCAGTCAGCTCTCCAGATTCTCCTGGGGATTTGTGAGGAGGGTGTGGGGAAAGATCCTAGACGTTCCGGCTCAGAAAGGAGCTGATTCCCAAATTGCTGTCAGCTTGACGGGACCAGCAGCGTTCCGTCCGGTAGATGGGAGTTCCTACCGCTGCTGCTGCCCCCCAGCCTCACGCCTGCTGGAAACTTGAGTATACAGAGTGGCACCCTGGCCACTCGACAGCTTCCTCCCACCCAAAGCAGAGCCTGAAGGGGGTCAGCAGGACCCAAATCAGGTGGCTACACTCTGTTCCCTCCCCCTCCTCTGGAAGTTTGGAAGCTTGTAAATTCTTCCTTGTCATATGCTATTGAATCGGGGCTGTTTTAAAAAGTGGCTTCTTCATCTGACGTATTGGTGAAAGAGGATCACTAACTTTCCAAACTTTCCCGATTTGCATAAAGCAGGAGAAACCTCCTGGAGCTCTGCCTGGAACTTTGTGGAGAGAGGAAGGAAAGAAGCTATAGCTCTGCTTCTGGAGAGATCCCGGGTGGCCCAGCCAACACATTAAAAGAACATTAAGGGCTTCTAAAGTGACAGACACTCTTGTTTACTTATGGCAATTAGACCAGAATCAGAATGTGTGTGGGGCCCAGGCAGGGTGAGTTTTACAAGCTCCCCAGGTATTTCTCAGGTGCAGCCAGGGCTGTGGGCCATCCTGCTAGCGCTAGCGCAGTGCTCCCCAAACGGGGATGATTTTGTCCCCCTGGAGACACCGGCAGTGTCTGGAGACATTTTTGGTTGTCGCAGCTGAGCACGGTGGTGCTACTGGCATTTTTGGGGGTAGAGGCCAAGGATGATGCTAAACATCTTCCAATAGATAACACACCCCCAAGACAGAATTATCAGGCCCTGAATGCTGAGAAACCCTGCTTTAGTGCCTGGAGATTTGTTTTAAACACAGTTCTGGGAGAGGGAAGGACATAGTTGGGTGGAGAGAAGCTGGTGGGCTCATCATGGAGGGAAATAGCACATGGTGGGGTTTGGAGGTAGGAGCATGTGATTTGGTTTTTGCAAAGGAGAAAGGGTTGTGGTTTCATGGGAGTCATCTGAGAGACGGAGGAGGTTCTCAGCCTGGTGCTCCCTGGAGGTGGGCTGGCATCCCATCAAGCCCCTCTGACTGTGCTTGCCGTCTGTGTGCGTCAGGAACCCGCAGGCCTTTCTTGGCCTTGTGTGACTCAAGTGAGGAGCCCCTGTCAAGTACCATCCACTTCACACGCCCATTCTCACCCTGGGGCCGACTTTCCCTGAGCCAGTGCCTCTGTGCACTCACTTTCCCTTGGGCTCCAGGAATAGGCAGTGCCCTTTGCCTTAGTTAACAGCTCTCTGGCCTCTTCTATCGTGTTTTCCCTGCTTCTCAGAGGAGGGGGAGGAAAGGGCCCTGGGCTTATGAGTCCAGGCGGTGTGCCCACTTCCTGATGGTGCCTGGCAGGTGGCACTTGCTCCATAGATGAATGGCTGAGTGAACCCCCTGAATGGACAGGAGCTTTTCCTGGGAATTGCCTCTTCGTTATGTACATAGTCCTTCAGTCCTTGTGCCAGTAAGAGGAGAGACTGAGATGGGTAATAAGGAGGAAGGTCTCTACTGTCAAGAATGTCCAGGGAACAGGACAGGTAGCCTGAGGGTTCCCCGAGGGAAGCAGGGACTGTCCCCTTTGGAGGTGAGCTGCCCGGGGCCCTTCCTGGCTGTGGGAATGGCCACCAAGGGGCCATTTATGCCCTCCTGGCGTGACCCACATTACGCGCCTTCCTCAGAGGTTTCTAGCGCTCAGTTAGATTTTTTTAGCCCTCCTTTATTAAGAGGTAAGAAGTGCAGTGCTAACACGTGTGTGCGGTAAGCCTCCCAGGCATCACTGTCCAAGGTCCCGCTGCAGCCTGGCGCGAGCAGTCAAGGCTGGTGCACGGGACATCGCTGCTCCTTGGGTCTGGCTGGAGGTCGATTCCTCTGAATGTTTGCAAAGGCTTCTGAGCTGTTCTTCTCGGCCTTCTGTCAAGCCCTTGGGACCGAAGGGGCTTCAGGTTCTTCACCTCAGGAAAAAAGGGCCCTTGGGTATCCCAGGCTCAGGCTGGAGTGGGGAAAGGTGTGTTGCAAGGCCGTCCGCCCTCCTCACTGCCAGTCCTGAGTGGTGAGCGTGCTCTTGGGCCCTTTGCTGGGCTCTGGCAGGCCTTGGCAGGCGGAGTTTCTGGCCTCATCTGCCCCAGTGCCTTTGTCCAATTAGAGCCTTGCTCCTCGTAGTCTAATCCCAGACCAGCCATACTGACCTCACCAGGTTAGAAATGGGTCTCAGGCCCATGGCAGCCTGCATTTTAACAAAATCCCCGGTGGTTTGGGTGCATATTCAAGTCTGAGAAGCTCTGGGCTAGAAAACTGCATGCTGGAGGCCTCGTCTGAGTGTCACCTATGCCCCTGTCTCTGCAGAATCCTTCTCAAACTGCCTGGAGTGAATGAAGGACAGGCCGTTGTTGTTTTTCATTCACTGGGGGTGAATTTTCATATGTGGTCCCAGTGAGCATGAGCAGCCTGCACAAGGGTGACAGTGACTGAACTGGCCTGTGCATACCCTGTGCGAAGAGGAAGCCAGTCTGTGATCACGTGCTCAGATGCCATAGCAATGTCAAGTTGCTAGAAGAGTTCTACATCTGAGCTTCGTTTTTCTGTACCTGAAGGACCCATAACTGATGCTGTGTGGATGGTCTGTGAACCCGCTCTTTGTGGCTGTGATCTAGAACCCCATCTTTTGGGATCACGCAGACCTGGGCTTGAAGCCTGGCTCTGTCGCTTACTTGCTGTGTGTCCTTGGGCAGCTGCTTAACTTCTCTGAGCCTTAATTTTGTCATCTGGAAGTCGGAGATGATAATGCCCCTACCTCCTAGCTGAGATGAGGATTTTGAGTTAAACGTGGGTACGGCACGGAGCCCAGCGCACGGAGTGCCCACTGGATAATCCGGCTGTGAGATGCGGGCAGCAGCACCGTCGCCTTTGTTTGCTGTCTGGGAGCCTCTGAAAATGAGGACAGTGGCCCCAGTTAAAGGATACTTTTGTTTTAAGACAGACAGTGGTCGTTAAAAATGTAGCAAATTCGTTTGGAAGAGAAACTTTCCCACCCTGCTAAGTGCTGATCATTTGGGGGTTCTGGTAAAGAACGTCTCGCTATGTGGATCCCAGCAAAATCCAGGATCAGAATTGGGCAGTGTTGGAACTTGTTTTTGAGTGATGCAGAGAAGTAATGAGCACTGTAGGAAATCCCTTTGATCCTGTAGGGCCCAGCTGTTAACCCTTTCCCTCCCCCCC
>NW_006285483.1:2498346-2523199 GCF_000327345.1 Myotis davidii
CGCACCCTCTCGCCCAAGCAGGCTGGGTGGGTTTTTAGTGCGAAGTTGTCAAATTCTAAACTTCCAGCACATCCTCCCTTTCTGGAGAAACTCAGGCTGCCTGCCCTCTTGGCTGTTTCTTCAAAGCAAGGAGGTGAAGTGAAACAATAGAGGGCTCAAATCAGAGGTCTGTGTTCTAGAGTCAACTTAGCAAACCATATTGGGCCATGGTTCTTAGCCTCCTTTTGGGTCCCAGACCCCTTTGATAATCAAAAGAGAACTTGGACATCCCCCTCGCACCCTGAAAAGTGCATGCACATACAGACACATCAAGCCGTGTGTTTTATCTTGGGGGAGGGGCAGTCCACGGACCTCATGAAAACCTCAAGGACCCTCGGCTAAGACCTCCTGTCAGGTTGTAAGCTCCAGCAGGCTGCTTCTGGTGCCCTGGAATACCTGAGCGACCCTCAGCATGGTAGGGAGTCGATGCACAGGGTTTGGAGTCAGGATGCCAGTGGTCTGAGTCAGTCCTCTGCTGTTTGCTAGCTTGCTGACCTTGGGTAAGTACTTACCTCAGCCTCGGTCTCCCCATCGATCAAGTGAGGATAAGAACAGTACCTACCTCATTGGGGTCGTTGTGAGATTTGATGAAGTTATATTTGTCAGATGCTTGCGTTGCATTATTATTGTTTAGCCTTCAGAAAGCCCATCACCCCCTGAGAATTGTAAGGCTTTCCTTTGGGTCTGGGGGGTCGGGTGTGGGGGGGGATCGGACCCCTTGGCCATCCCTCTGGGAAATCTGGAGCTTGGAGAGCTGTGGAGCAAGACTCTTAGGAGCCCTCTGGTTCCAGCTGCTCCTGTTCAGTAATTTCCATGTGCTGTTGTTGGTTTTGGCTCCGGGCGTGGAGATTCCTGCCTCGGGAGCTTCTCTGAAACTAGACGCCCAACCCATCGCCCGTGGGGAGGAGGGAAATGAAAAACAGAGAAGCAGGGTGGTTTTTTTCTCTCCTTAATTAACTCTGGCTCTTTTGCTCCTCGGGCTTTCTGGTTCTCTGCAACCCCAGCAATTAGTGGGCGAGTTAACTGGGGTCAGGGCAGTGGCAGGGCTTCAGGGAACTCCTGGGGACAGTGCCCAGAAGGAAGTGCCACTCCCTCACTGCCCTGGCCCTCCTGCCCCTCGCTGTCCCCTGTTAGCTGAGCTGCCTGGAAACCCGAGGGCGAGGGCCGCTCCCAGTTACAGCCGCAGGCACGGGCTCAGCTGTGGTGTGAGAACTGCGGGGAGTTAAAGGATCCCAAACATTGGCCCCCACCGGCCCGTAATTACATTAAGGCACAAAGCGGCAGTGCGGGCGGCTGCTCAGTGCAGTGCCCGGTCTGTCCTGGGGAACAATTGCCCGTCTGTTCTCAAGGCCTGTTTTCCCCCAGCTGCGCCTCCCTTTCATCTCGGCCTCTTTCTCAGGGATGTGGCTCATTCCCAGGAGGGTGGAATCTCTGTTCTAACCTTCTTACTTCTTCCCTGGTTTCATTGGTTTTGTTTTCCCCCGTTTCCCTCCCGAGCTGTTCCTCTCCCCTGGTTTGAGAGGCCCCGTGTGGCCCGCAGCCTCTGAGTCCCATTTCATATGTTGCCGAGGCAGCCCTTGCCAATCCCGTTTTAGAGTGGATCAGTGGATGGTTTGAAAAAAAAAAATTAATGTGCTCATCTGATCTTGCTTCTCATTTGCATGTTGTCATGAAAGAGCAGCAAAGTGCTCCCACTTTATAATGACACCCCACTAATCATAATGACACCCCACTAATCATAGTGACACCTTCCGTTTGTTTAGAATTGGATCGTTTGTAGGACTCTCCCGCACATTTTTCTGCAGGCGTTTTTCATGCAGCAGCTAGGATTGGTACCACCGGTACCTCAGAGGAGCGAGGCTCTTGCCCCAGCCCCCCAGCCCGGAGCCACAGAACAGGGGCAAGACCCCGTCTGACTCCCAGCCCTTCCCCCTTCCTGGGCTTCAGGAGTGGGCCTTTTTCAGTCCTCCCCAGTGTCTCAGCAGAAATGCCAGCAGCAGGAGGACATTCGAGAGGGGCCCCGTCAGTGATGGCGAACTTGAGCTCTTTGCCCTGGGCCCCGAGTGAGGGACCTTGAGAACTTGCATTTTTAGTCTCTATTTGACTCTCCCCTTGCCCAGCTTCAAGGGACGAGGACATCACTCCCCCCCACCCCCCGCCCCCATCACCCCCGACTTTAGTGTTGAACTATTCCAGATGCTTAGGTCTTCAGAGTTTCCAGAGAAGGAAATTTCTTGTCCTCTCCACATTCCAGTGTCTCCAGCCTGGCACAGGACACAGGCCTCCTGGCCATATGCTGCAGACGTCTCTTGTAAGCAGGACTTGTGGAAGCTGCTTGGCGGACCGGGGCTTCCCTGCCCAGCTCGGGGAGGCGCAGGCCTGTCGCCCCAACCCGACTCCTGCCTCACGCCTCTGGGCCAGCCACAGGCAGCCACGCACAGGCACAGACAGCTGGGCGACGGCTGGGCCCCGGGGAGGATCGCTGCCTGCAGTACCAGGCCTTGTTCAGGCGGAGCAGCCTCTGTAATTAGTTTTCTTTTAGAGACAGCTGGTGCAGTTCCTTAAACCCTCTTCCTTCTTCACATGTGCACATGGCTTAGGGACCTGCCACTCTCCCTCTCACTGACATTCCCAAGTGGTCCCGGAGCCTCACATGGTGAAGCTTGTCTCTTTTATATCCTTGTGCCGGGGGGTAGGGGGGCAGTGGGCAGGAATCCTCATCTGCGTGAGGTCTCTGAGGGACATTGGACCCCACAATGGCAGCTGTCTTCTGTCTCCGCCTGGGGCAGAGCCCCTGACTGGGCTGTTTCACTTTGGCATCTTCTCCCCAAATCCTTTAGAGCACTTTCAGGGCTCGTGAGATTTCTGTGTTCCCAGCCCCTTGGGAAGGGTTCCCCACTGGCTTGCTTCTCCGAAGGCCTCTGGATGCAGCTGTGTCTGTTCCCATTGCTGTGGGCTGCCTGGGGTGGGGGTGGGGTGGATGCCGTCACAGCAGGTCTTCACCCCAACTTCTCATACCTGCTGAGTTCAGTCAGAATGTGTTAACCTTGAACATGTAGTTTACATGTTCATTAAAGAAAAATGAAATTTTTTCCAACACCAAATGACCATTCTGATCATTTAAAAACTACCACTGATAGCATTTGGTTGTATTTCCTTCTGTTCTTTCTTTAGGTGCATAGATTTAAAAAAAATAGTTGTGACCTTACTGATTATGTCCCTTTGTATATAGCTTTTTCATGTAATGCTGCATAAGTAGCATTTTTAATGAAATCGTATGGTTTTAAAGCCTTATTTTAAATGGCTGTATACTATTTCATCCAGTGAAATATTGGCTATAGTGTACCATTGCTTACCTGAGTGTTTCCCTATTCTTGGCCACCCCCTCCCCAACTGGTCTTTAAGTCTCAGGACTTTGTGGAGCTTGACAGTCAGGAGCCATTTATTTGGGTTCTCTTGGTATTAAGTTAATCCAGACTAGGGCCTCTGCCAAGGCCAGTGCCTTGCCAAGAAGGGGCCTGGCTATGGGGTAGGTCTGGGGCTTCTTAGCACGGCATCTTCATTCTTCAGGTCCGTAGTCCTGAAAGTGAGGCTCTCACTCAGAGTGGCCTTTGGTTGCTTCAAGAAGCTTCTTGTGGCTTATGCAGGGGTGAGGCGGTGGGATGCCGGTTCAGGTTCGCTCTCAGGGCCCATTGCTGCATTGGTTGAACCTCATTTTCAGCCTCGTGCCTGGCATGGTGACCCAGGTGCCAGGAACATACTGCTGTGACCCAGTTTGGTCTCCTTCCTTGAGCTGTTGGACTTTGGAGTCGCTCTATCCCACAGACAGAGCCTTCCCCCAAAGGTTCCTGGGTATTCACGCTGGAGTCATCGGGTGCTTTTCACCCTTTCTCAGCGGGACTGGGGACTGCAGTGACCTGGACTGCTAGGAACTGCGTGGGGCCAGTGGTTTGCTAAGAGTTAGGAGAGATGCCGAAACCGGTTTGGCTCGGTGGATAGAGCGTCGGCCTGCGGACTGAAGGGTCCCAGGTTCGATTCCGGTCGAGGGCATGTGCCTGGGTTGCGGGCACATCCCCGGTGGGAGATGTGCAGGAGGCGGCTGATCGATGTTTCTCTCTCGTCGATGTTTCTGACTATCTCTCTCCCTTCCTCTCTGTAAAAAATCAATAAAATATATTAAAAAAAAAAAAAGAGTTAGGAGAGATACCATTCTTTTTCCCAGTGTCTCTTAATGATGATGATGATGAATAACCAGTATAATGATCATAAGCATGTTCCTTTGTTCTTGGAGACCCAAAGCCACTTTGAGTTCTTTTGATTTATCCTCTTTTTCCTTTCTTCCTGGCCCTAGTGAAAGGGTAAATTGAGGCATCGAGAGATTTAAGAGTTTTGAGCGGCAATGTAAGGAATTGGGAAGGATTGGCCAAGTTTGGGTTCCAATCCTGGCTCTGTCCTCTGTAAGTCCCGTTGTCACTTACCCACTGAGCCTCCGTTTTCTCAGTTATCCAATAAAAACAACACTGCCCGACTTGCAAAGTTGATGTGAGGAACAAATGAGAGTATTTCTGTAAATTCCCTGGCACCCAGTAGGCACCCAGTCAGTGTTGTTTTGTGATGTGATGCAGGGTCACAAAATGGGCCAACCTCAGAGCCAGAAGGGACTTGCCCGCCCAGCCCCCTCCCTGCTCACGTTTCCTGGAGTCCTTTCAACCGTGCACTTACCTAGCCAGCTCCAGGCAGGAAGCCTTCCTGCTTGGCTGATCAGAGTCTGACTGACGGGAGCTGCTATTGTTTCCAGCTCCTTTTGGCTGGGACGTCCTGCCAAGTGGGGGCCCTGTTCTCCTACACCCCCTGCTCATCCAAGTGAAAGGAACGAAGGCCCCTTCCTTCTGGCTTTCCCTTGGACGGTGTTGAGAAGGCAACTCCACGTGAATGCAGGGTGTGGTGTCATGATTAATTTGCTAGCGAGTCTTTGTGGCCATACTTGTCTGCAGGCTCTTGTGAGAACGCAAGACGCCAACGGGAAGCCAAGGAGAGAGTCATCTGGGGACAGGCTTTGGTTCTGGGTCCTTGTGCCCCAGTCTGAGGTCATATAGTTGCCTGTCTGCTTCCAGGAACCTGGCTAGACAGAGCTAGCCTTTGAGACTGTCTTTATAAGAATCTTATAAACTTTCCAGCCCGCTGCCCAAGACCTGGAGTTTTGGGTGCCATTCCTCCTGAGGTCATGGACCAGCTGCATGGGCCTCCCCTGGGAACTCGTTGGAAATGCAGCATCTTGGGCCTCACACCGAGCCTATTGAGTCAGAACTTGGATTTTAGCAAGATCCTTAGGAGACTTGTATGCATGTTAGAGGCTTGGAAGCACTGATGTAGAGCACAGTTCTCAGCCAGAGGCCCACGTTAGAATCACCTAGAGAGCTATTGAAAGTGTACTTGATGCCACCGCCAGGCAGGGACAGTGTAAGGAAAGCAAAATGCAGCCAGAATGCAGCTGCAGGAGTGGGGTCTTTCTTTTGCCCACGGACGGTCCTGAGGCCTGAAAAATGATTTCAGGGAGAGGAAGAGAGAGGGAAAGGGATAGAAACATCAATGATGAGAGAGTATCATCGATTGGCTGCCTCCTGTATGCCCCCTACTAGGGATCGAGCCCGCCACCCTGGCATGTGCCCTGACCAGGAATCGAACCGTGACCTCCTGGTTCATGGGCTGACACTCAACCACTGAGCCACACCAACCAGGCTGAAATACAATATTTTTAAAAGGCAAATTCAACTGTGTATAAAATAGAACCTCATAGCTAAACCATGTTTATCCAGTAGTGCAAGAATTTGTCAATGTAATTTCCTATCTCTACAGGTTAAAAGAACAAGAAGCATGTCAGTAGACGTAGAAATAGAAAACATTGATATCATGGTAAAAAACATCTTACACTAAGAATTGATAGGATTTAAAAAAATATACCACAGTAAGGTGGGTGATAGCTAATAGGTATGGGTTTTATTTTTTGAGGGGATAAAACTATTCTAAAATTTAGACTGTGGAAATGATTACACATATCTGAATATACTAGAAACCATTGATGTATGCACTTTAAATGACTGAATTGTATGATATGTGAATTATATCTCAATAAAAACAGTTATTTTACAAAGAAAAAAAATGTACGGATTCCCTAGGCCCCACCCTAGATCACTGAATCAGAATCACTGAGGATAAGGTCTGGGCATTAGTATTTAAAAAAAAAAGAGAGAGAAACCTTTCCTAGGTGAATCTAATGTGCATCTGGATTTAGACTCTTATCTTTGGGACGGATGGTCCCGAATGAGGATAATCATGATGGTAATAGTTGCTGTTTGGGCTTCTACTCTGCAAGAAGGGCTTTATTCTTATCTAGAATCTTCTTTCCAAACCTGAAAGGTGGTGCGGCTCTCATGGTCTTACATGTCAGCAGTGGGGCTGGAACTGTCTGGCCTGAGGCGTCTGTAACTGAAGCTTATAGTGGTTTAGAAGGGCCTGGTTCTCCTTGGAAAATCTGGCAGGGGATCCTTTCCTAGTTCAGTTTCAAGGTTTTAGGATCATTGAGTGTGACAGCAGCTTTTATTTCATTTTTTATCCTCACCCAAGGATATGTTTAAGGATTTTTAGAGAGAGAGGAAGGGAGCTAGAGAGAAAGACAGAGCAAGAGAGACATCGATTGGTTGCCTGCCATACCTGTTCCAAATAGGTATGTGCCTGACCAGGAATAGAACCCACGACCTTTTTGGTATGTGGGATGATGCTCCAACCAACTGAGCTACCCAGCCAGGGTCACGGTGGCTTTTAGCCCTCAGATTCCTGTCTCCTAGAATGAAGAGACAGAGGAGCAAGGTCAGGGACAGACAAGTTGCAAACAAGTGGCAGAGAGATCTACCGCATTCCCAAAGGTCGTAGAGACCTGACCGGCTCTCTTTATTTGGAACTAGCTATGTGAGTTTGAGCAAGTCACTGTATTTCTCTGTGCCCAAGCTCCACACTCCCCAGAGGAGCAAGGGGTGACTCCTCCTGCTCTTTCCACTTCTGCACATCTCAACTGTAAGATAAAAGGGGGGAAACTAAGGCATTGGCCAGAAGCAAGCCGAACAGTGAACCCCAAGTCTTTTGTGCTAAGAGCGGCTGGGAGGCAGCGCTGGGGTGGCTGCCGTAGAGTCATAGAAAGCGCAGCCGAGTGCAGCAGCTGGGCCCAGACAGGAAGTCCACAGAACCCTGAAACCACCTCTTGGGAGTCGGGAGCCTGCAGAGAAAGCCAGTGACAAGCGCAGAGAAAATGGGCCAGACAGAGAAATAGCCCTTTCTTTTCCTGTTTTGAACCACGTCCAAGCCTAACTTCTAAGTTCGAATAAGGATTTGAAAATCAGCCTGAGGCTCACAGAATCTAAATCCAGGTTGCTTTGTATATCTTCCTTATAAAGTCATGGACTATCTGTGTTTAGGGAATGGAATGAGTGAGGGAGAATGTTTCGCTGCTTTTTTTCATCGCTTTTCTTTTTAAGAAAACACTCGGCCCTTGCGATGCACAGCACCTTGCAGTTCACAGGGGCCTTTAATGCACTGCTCTGTATGGTTAGGCCCTGCACCAACGCTATGGGGCTGGAAGGGTGTGTGGGGTGACCCCCGTTTTATAGCAGAGGAAACAAAGGCACACACATGCTAAGTGAGAGCCTTGAGGTCCCTCAGAAAATTAGGGCAGAGCCTGAACTTGAATCTGAGTCTTTTAAAAATATTTTTTATTGATTTCAGAGAGGAAGGAAGAGTGAGAGAGAGAGAGAGAAACATCAATGATGAGAGAGAATCATTGATCGGCTGCCTCCTGCACACCCCCTACTGGGGATCAAGCCCACAACCTGGGCATGTGCCCTGACCAGGAATCGAACTGTGATCTCTTGGTTCATAGGTCGACACTCAACCATTGAGCCACATCGATTGGGCTAATCTGGGTCTTCTCACTCGAAGCACAGCCCTCTCTTTGTGTCATCAATCTTCCCTGTTAACTCCCTCTCTACACCTTGCGGGGCTTTGTCAATAGCTTTGGATAGATGTGGCTCTTCAAGTACAATCAATTTCCAGTGACCTGTACCTGCATTTTAAAGCATGCTTCACTTTTTAATTATATAACCAACAACCAATGGCGTTATTTGTATTTATTAAAGACCTCAAATAATACAAGTAGAAAGCTCCTTTGACCACCCCCTCTCTCCATTCCACTCCACTTAGAGGTAACTGCAGGTGACAGCTCGGTGTGAATCTTCCCAGCCCTTTTAACAAAATGCACTCCGTGTGTGTGACTGATGGATTATTATAATCCCCAACCATCTTGCTCACTTTAATTGCCAGCTGTGTGTGTGCGTGGAGAAAGCAAACATTCTAATATCTCCTTCAGCAAGATAAAACCGGGATGGTAAACCGGCCACACAGGTGGCCTAGGGCGGTGACCCTCCAACTTGGGTGTACACGGGAATCACTCGTGGATGTTGCTAAAATGCAGATTCCGATTCAGTAGGTTGGAGTGGGTCTTAGGACACTGCCTTTCTAATAAGGTCGCCGTGCTGCAGATGCTGCCTGCAGGCCACACCCTGAGTAGGAGGATTTAGAGCATGGGCTTTGGACTCAAACAGACCCCTGGGCTTTTTGTTGCTAGCCGACTGAGCTGGGCAAGTACGAACATTTTCTATCCTGGTAAATCAGGGATAAGAATGACACCTTACCCGTAGGATTGTTGTGAGAACAAATGAGCTGGGGTCTGTGAAGCATTTAGACCTGTGCCTGGCATGTAGTGAAGACTCAATAAATATCAGTTATTAGCTTCATCTAGAAAAAAGATACCATAAAGTGGTCCAGGCCCAACAGAAAACGCTCGCTGGTTAGCCACTCTTTGGCGCTATCCGTGCTGATGCACTTCTCCATTATTCATTTAATATCGTCATACTCAGGATTTTTAATATGCCTTCTATGGTGTCATTCCCTTTTACTTGTGGGGGAACCGAGGCGCAGGGAGTTTGGGTGACTTAGCCAGACCCACACAGCTAAGGAGCAGAAACAAACTGACACCAGGTTCCAGGTCTAGTGCTTGTCACCGGCACTGCGGCTGCCTTCTCCTGAGAACATGTCTGTGGCCCCGTGCGTCTGTCGATGGCGTGGAAGCTACAACCTCTGAGCGTGGCTCCAGGGAAGTGTTGCAACAGGTTTCAAACTTTTTTTTTGCTCCCACACCTGTCAAAAGAATTTTGAATAACTGTATCCTCTTACACATTTAAAATTCACATATAAAAATTTTTATTATAACTTTAAGTGGGATGTATTTGCAGGCTTACTATATGTCATATTCTTGCTTAAAGTATATTTTAGTCCCAGCCTTCGAATGGCAAACTCAGCCCATGTAGTTATGGAATCTGCCTGTCCGCCCTAATTCCTCATTGGCAAAGCTGGACCTCACTGTCAGAGCCATCAGCTGAATCATACTTTGCGTCAGAAAAAGTCAAACCTACTCCTTTTTTTGATTCCAGCAAATGTGTTAAAAAGGTGTCCCTGTGGCAGCTTCCTTGCTTCCTAATTCCAATCCTAAAATAAACAGGTGGGTAGATAAGATAGATAAGGCCCCCTTCTCCATGTCCACTCCCACCCCCTCCTCCCGGGTGTGTTGTGTTCTCCAGTGTCTCTTTGTTTGGTGGCTTTTACACTCAGGGCAGAGCATGAGGGGACAGTGGGATGGCTATGGATGGTATGCCTTTCCTTTGGAAGGATTTAGGAGGGCCGTTGGGAAAGGGGAACTGGTAGACCAGATGGTTCCCAGCATCTCAATTTAAGGAAGGACTCCATGTGGAAGTGGAGGTTTTGGAAATTGATTTCCTAAAAGCCAACCATGTCAGACACCCCAGAAAGTTCCCAGGTTTCCCCGGTGTACCCTGGTGGGAAGACCATTGAACCAGGTGCCTCCTGGAGATGCCACCAGGGTTTGTGCTCATGTCTCACTCCAGAGCTTGAGGATCTTTGGGACTCCTGCTAGAACTAAGGCTGAGCTTGTTCCTCCCAAGGGCTCCCTGGGGACACCTTGGATGCACCTTTTCTTCCCAGGTCCTCCTCTCTCAGTGCGATGGTGGAGGCTCACATGATAATAATGCCTCCTCGTCCCAGGAAAACTGGGTCCAGATCAGGAGAGTGGCTTCATGGCCACAGCAGTCCATGTATCCCACCAAGAATGCCTTCCAAGGGGAGGCATCAAAGACACACACACAAAAAATCTTGGGTGGGTCAGGAGAGCAGGCTTTAGAATCCGGCCTGGGCCTCAGTGCAAGTTGCTTGCATTCTGTCATCCTCAGCATCTCTATCAGTTAAGCGGGCCGATGTGGCAGGCATTTAGCCTAGTGTTCACAGGCTTTGCAGTTGGGCAGACCTAGCTGTTTGAGTACTAGCTGCTTGCCTTTGGGCAAATGACTTCCTCTCTGTGCCTGTCTCCCCCATGGGTAAATGGCGATAAGAATCGTATGTCCCTTCTGGGCTGGCTGAGAGGATCCATGACACAGTGGCTATTTAGTGTCTGGCCCCTACACCAGGCTCAGTAAATATTATGTTGTTATGCTTGCTTTTTGTTCTCTGTCGGAATTATAGTGGAGTGAAGGCCTGGTCGAGACGCTCCAAGGGCAGCGCTGTGGGGCGGGTGTGTGGCGTCGTTCCCAGGATGACAACATATGCGACGAGGCGCTTAATACATGTCACCTGATGAGCGGCGGGGGCAAGCCGGGAGGCGCCCATTGCTGCTCCCGCACCCCGGGGCTGCTGGGCCTGATGTTGCATTTTCCTCAGGTTCCATCCAGGAGCATTTCAAGCCTCTGGCCTTCTTGATGCCCTGGGGGGAGATGAGGGTTGCCCCTTTGGTTCCCCACATTTGCTCTCAGCCTAATGGCTTTGAGGAGCCTTGCCCCACCAGGAACCTGTTGGAAACCTGGTGCTACCCAGCCTCCTCCGCATAACCCGGGTTCCGGTGCCTCTGTGTGACTGGACACAGCACACAGCTCACTCCTCTTTCTGTTTTAAAGCTGCCCGGGCTCGGTTTCTGGTGGGCCACTCCCAACAGATGTCTAATAAACAGATCTTGTCCCCACCTCTCCTCCTTTCCCCGTAGGAATTTTGTCATCTTTTCTTGCAAACTTTCCATTGGAAGTTACTCCCCTGTCCTCCTCAGCCTCGGAGGAGCAAATAGTGAAACAAAACCAGCACTCCAACGCACCTCGGGGTTTGGGTGTTTCAAGGAATCCTTTTGTCAAGCCCAGAATCCTCTTGTAAAGTGAATAATCGCTCACACTGGCTTTCTCTTTGGGATGTTTGTTGTTGTTGTTGCTCAGGATCTTGCTCAAGAGTGGGGGCCACCCTCGCTACTAACTGAAAGGGCTCCCGGTGTGGCTTCTAGATCTTCTGATTACCTTTAATCTTCCCGCTGTCTTCCTGTCAGGGCTCTGGCCCGCCAACATCCATCACGCTGGCCCGGAAGGTGGTGACAGGCTTGTGTTTCTCCCTCTGTTCCTTTGCTTAGCCAATCACGTCTCCATGGAAACAGGTGCAGCCTTTGTGTTGCCTTTGCTTTGGGCAAATCGATGCCCAGTGAAGGTCTTTCTCTGCTCTCCAGCCCCTCCCCTTTTGAGGGATCAAAGGGGGAGGTGGGGGCAGTGCAGGGATTGACAGGAGGCCTTGTGGTGGCCTGGCACACCCTGGGTGTGGAGCTATGGTCGCGTCCAGCCAGGGGCCTCGTGGCGTGGTGCCTGGCCTGGCCTGGCCTATGTGGTCATGCCTGGTGCATCATGAGGCCATCGGATGGAGCAAAGTGTGCAGCGGTTTATTGACGCTCCCAGCCCTGCCTGGGCCCCACCACATTCTCAGGGCAGCTGCTGGCCACCTGCGGTGGGACACTGGGTCGGAGAGCTGTGCACCAGCTCTGATTCTTTGGTGGGACCTGGAGGGTGAGGCCTTTAACCTTTCTGGGCCTTGGTTTCTCCTGCAGGAGTGAAAGGTTTTGAACCTCATTGGTAATGTGACTCCTTTTACCTTAAAGAAACCCCACATCTGGGTAAACTCTGCAAAGTTATTGTCACATGACTGTTCTATGCTGAATAATAGTAAATCCTGTGTTGGATTCAAACAAGTGAAGCCTGGTTTGATATGAAGCATTCAGAAACAGGCACCGCTCTTTAGACTGAGCATCTTGCTAATGATCTGGTCTCCCAGGGGTCCCCTCCCTCTGCCCAGGCTGTTCTACGTTCCAGGCCAAAGCAGAAGTGTTGGCCCGAGCCGCCCCGGGGCAGCCCAGATCTGCCTGTGTCCTCACGGGCCTCCCAGTGTTCCAGCAGCAAGTGGGCGAGGGCAGCCCACTCAGGACGGGGCTTCCTGAAGCCAAGCAGCAGTTTTCTGCCTGAGCTGTTTGCCGGCCACACTTCCCGTAGTCATCTCCGTTACTGCTGGCTTGACAAACTACGTTATCCAACAGGGAAACAGGAGACTTTTAGCACTTGTGCTAACTTTCACGCAGTCACATTAACCTCATTGAGTAAATCCACAAACCCCACGCTTCATTTTAATATCTGAATTCTCTAGACCCATCTGCTTGTTAAATTTAGCAAAGGGTGTGTGTAGCCTCAGATTTTGCATTGTTTAAAAGCCTCCCTCGAGACTGGCGCTGGAGCCAAGCTGCCTGAGGAGACCTCTGAGCATGTTAGGTAATGCTCTGGTGGCGGTCAAGGTCAGGTTGACCAGTCTCCTGCCTGCAGAATGGGCACTAGACGGGTCTGCCATTTTGAGGATCTATCCTGGGAATGTCTCTTTACAGTTGAGAAGTTTCTTCTGCAATCTAACCTAAATCCCATTTTATTTTGTCTGTCTTTAAGAAAGATCGGGGACAAAGAGCAATTATCTTTAATGCATGATGACTCAGAGACCCTTAACTCCTCAACCTTGGCCAAGCACTTCCAGTCTTGGAGGGTGGCCTCCTTGCTTTTCCTGCTTTCAGCAGAACAGTGCCCGCCTTTCCTGTTGGTAAGACGTGGAGAAAAGTAGCTACTTCATTGGGCTGGTGTGAAAATTAAATAAAGACTATGGGGTGGTGCCTTGCCAAGTGCCTGGCATATGGTTCGTTTTCAATTACTCTGGTTGACTCGGAATACATTTTATTTCCTGCCTACTTTTGTGCCACTCGGGGTTCCTGCTTTGGGTTACAGCTCCTTCTGAGTAAAGCCCCCTGGGCTAGTGGGACATCCTCCTTGCTGGCCTGTTCCTGGGCCCAGACAGGCCAGTGGGGCAGGTGCAAGCCACACCCCCCTGCTGCTCCCTAACCAGCGGACCAGGAGACATGGGCACAGGAGAGAAGTGCCAAGGTCCTGGATGGCATCATCCTTGTCCCTGCTTCTACCCTGACCTCCAAGAGCTCCCAGCTGGGACCACTGGCTCCCCGGCTTCCCCAGATGGACGCAGCAATGTCCGAGGCACCTCAGGGAGGGGGAGCCGCGGCAGAGAGAAACTGCTCTTGCTTCTGTGGACAGCCACCTGGATCAGTGCTTTGCTGAAGGGTCAAGAATGGAGTCACTGTGACCCCAAAGCCACTGAGAGCAAGGACTTCAGAGGTAGCTATCTTTTTCCAAATTAAAAAACAAACAGCCTTTCTCCTTTTGAGCCAGACACCAGAGCAGAGTGGTTGAGTGCAAGGATTATGGAGCCAAACTGCCTGCTTCTTGCCCAGCTCTGCCGCTGTGGGCACGCGTATCTCCCCACGTCTCACTCTTCTCTGTGGCACAGGGGAAGTGCTTTAAAGAAATATTTGCTGTAATTTCCCTAGGGTCCTGGAGAAGTTGCCTTGTGGAGCTGTTTGATTTAAAATTTCTTCTCCTCCCTCTCCCCTGAGCAGCAGAAATATGCATATTGCTTGCCTGCTCTATGGTAGGTTCTGAGCTAGGCGTTAGGGACAGAGAGCTGAAGGAGACAAAACAAACCCTGCCCTCCAGGTGGGCACTGTCTGTTGGGGCCACCAACTGGCACATTAGTAAATATAGTATCATACGACTAGTGCTGCCATATTGATTGTGCAGGAGGAGTAAGAATCTAACAGGTCGAGGCTCTGTGGGGGTGTGCCAAGGAGTGTATCTGGCAAGGCTTCCTGGAGGAGGAGGTCTGAAGTCTGAACCCTGAAACCAAGAGTCACAGTCGGTCAGGGAGGGCTGCCGGGCTGGCTGGAGGCATTAGTGTGCGGGAGCAGGGAGCTGTGCTGGGTGTGGTGCTGGCCGCAGGGAGGAGCGGGGAGCGCTGAGGCAGTCCAGGCTGATGTTCTCCTCCCCAGCTGGTCTCTGGGCACTTTTCAGCCCCTGTGGCCTCTGCCTCGCCCTCCTTCCCTCTTAGATGATGATTTGCTACCCACCTCTGGGGTCGTGTCTCTTAGGTAGGAGTGACCCAGAATACTCGAACCTCTTTGACGTCTTGGGCTTGGAGGAGGATTGTGCGCACCAGCAGGTGCTGGTTCAGTGCGGAGGGTCGGGGGAGTTGGGGGGGGAAGCTCTTGCAAACACTTCCCAGAGATTGTGCGGTAGCCTCCAGCTGAGGTCCATGCTCCTGGGAGCCTGTGTACATTTCAGGCTTCCCCACCAGGCGTTGGGCTCCTTGCAGTTTCTTTCTTTTACTTTTGCAGAGAGGCATTATTGCTCTTTGTTTTTTATTGACATTCGTTTTTTATTGTTGTCGCCTTCTATTCTTCCAAAGGGCATCTCCATCATCTCATTCTTTGGCTTTACTGCTTTTATTTTTTTATTTTTATTTTTTAAAATATATTTTATTAATTTTTTACAGAGAGGAAGGGAGAGGGTTAGAGAGTTAGAAACATCGATGAGAGAGAAACATCGATCAGCTGCCTCCTGCACGCTCCACACCGAGGATCGAGCCTGCAACCCCAGGCATATGCCCTGACCTGGGATGGAACTGTGGCCTCCTGGTTTATAGGTCAGTGCTCTATCACTGAGGCATGCCGGCTGGGCTGGCTTTATGACTTTTAAAAAAGATATTAGATAGTGCCGAAACCGGTTTGGCTCAGTGGATAGAGCGTCGGCCTGCGGACTCAAGGGTCCCAGGTTTGATTCCGGTCAAGGGCATGTACCTGGGTTGCGGGCACATCCCCAGTAGGGGGTGTGCAGGAGGCAGCTGATCGATGTTTCTCTCTCATCGATGTTTCTAACTCTCTATCTCTCTCCCTTCCTCTCTGTAAAAAATCAATAAAATATATTTAAAAAAAGATATTAGATAGTGAAGCTGGGGCACAGAGAAGTAAAAGTTGCCCGAGGCCCCAGAGAAGCCATGGTCTCCTCAGCTTGTTCAAACTGTCTTGCAGAGGCCTCAGTGTCCAGAGCTCCAGGTGTTTGAGGAAATGGGGCAGGGCTCTGCTTCTCACTCTTACCGCCTTGTCATTAAGAGCCGGTGTTTGCTTGTCCCCTCCGGGGGGTCCAGGCCTGCACAGTCACAGCCATTTTCCTGTTGCTCTGCCTTCTTGCCTGGACATCTGTTCTCCTGACAACATCTGCCCCAAAATCCCATCCCTGAGTTCAGGGTGGCTTCGCTGAGGAACAACGAACCCTGCGACAGGCGGCCAAACCTTCACCATGGCTACATGAGGGTGTGACCACAACTGTGTGCCTGCTGGCGGGCACCCACACCTGCATCTCGGCCAAGGTTGTGTGTGTGTAGCGGTCTCTGGGGCCGGAGTGGTGGTGGCGTTTGGCTGCAGTTGGAAGGGTCCGTCCCAGAGCCCATTCTGCAGGCTTCTGTTGTAATTCATTCTTCGTCTCTGTGAAGAAAAGAGACTTTTATCTTGTGCATTCTGACATACTGTAGGTGCTCACTAAGTGTTTTGTAATTGACAGTGAATGAATGAGTGAATAATTAATTACAAGTCTGTGTGGATGTCACTGGGAGGCCTATGAATGAAATAGATCCAGTTCACCTAGGACACGCAGAATACCTCCCGGATAATGCAGGGTCACTGGCGTGTGCCTCTGCCTTTCAGAACTGATATGATGGAGGGAGACAGCAAATGATGAAGTGCCACACTGGCCATCACGCTGGCCACTAAGTGCTCTCTCCCTGCTTTCAGACCACCAGACCACTTCAAGTGCTCGAGGTGGTCTGGAAGAGCAGAGAGGGATCAATACTGGCTGAAGTTTCCAGAGGCTGCCTCGTGGAAAGGGGGAACTCGAGCTAGGTCTGAAAGCTGGATAGGGCTTGTTTATGAGGACGGTGTGGCCCGCCCCACTCCACACCCTGCCACCCTCCCCCTTGCATCAGCATCACCTGAGAACTTATTAGATATGAACAATCTGGGGCAAGACCTAGGAAACCAGGAGCTTTGGGGGTGAGGCCTAACAATGTGTGTCTAACAAGCCCCACAGGTCACCCTCATGCTCCAGTGTGGTGACCGCTGATGCAGAAAAAAAGGGGGTGTCTGATCTTCATATGAGAGACTGAGGGGCTGGGAAGTGACCTGGCTTGCTTTAAATTTCTGTTGGTGGCACAGATGGAAGGCAGGAGGGAGACAAGCTAGGAGACATCAAAGGCAGCAGGCCTGGGAAGCTGAGCATCTCAGCTGGATGGTGGTGGCTGTGGAACAGAGAGCGGGCCCGGTGGCCCGTTGCAGGGAGAGTGGACGAGCTTGGTGACACACGGATCTCGTGCCACACTTTAAGAGCACTGTTTTCTTGAAAATGTTTAAAAATGACCTGTCCCCCATCACATTGGTATATGCTGATTGTGGGAAAATATAAGAAAGAAGAAAGGGGAGCGCGCAGAATTCCGCCATCAGTCAACTGTTGATATATGGGCCTCTTTCATTCTGGTCCTTTTTCCTATGCATTTTTCTTTGTGTGGTTGAAGGCACACCGTATGGATCCGTTTGCACCCTGCCTTCTTTGCTTGACCAAATAAGTGTCTCCTGATGAGCTTTCAGACTGTCTCTTTTATTGTCACAGGAGCCCCATAAATTGGGCAGGTCAAGAAGAAGTAACGAAGGATCAGAGAGAAAAGGAAACTAAAGCTCTATGACTTCAGACAATGGGCAAGTCTGTGTATAGTCAAACGGCCTGGGCTCTTCAACTCATAAATTATAAGGGGAAAAAAAGGGATGAAGGGGGAATCTGTAGATTAAAATAGACTTAAAAGGCAAACAACATTCAAGACTCTAGTGGCCAGAGATGTCCATTTGAGTGATAAAGAAACGCAAGAGAGTGATTACTACAAAAATCAGCTGGTGGCAGGGGGCGTTTTGTGCAGTTTTCTGTATCTGTGTTATTTTTATTATTATTACTTTTTTAAAAGGTTAAAAGGAAAAAGGAACTTGCTCAAGGATCCATGGGGCAGGGCCAGGACTAGAACCCAGGTTCCCAGCTTCTCCCCTTGGGTTTTCATTTCCCGTTGTTCCCACCTCCCTCCCCTCCCAGCCCCCAGCCCTGAATCTGGGGTTTGCCAGAAACACTGCAGATTTACAGCTCATTTTGGTTAGACAACTGGAGGGGGCGATGGTGATGCCCCTTTGACTCAAATGGGGAAGTTCTTTAGGAGACTGATTAAGTCAGGAGTGAAGGTGTCCCAGCCATTTCATATCATCGTATGTGGGGGGTGGGTGGGAAGTGCCTTGACCCCTTTTTCTCTCTCTGGTTAGTTCAGAGACACAGGCCCAAACACCCAGTCATCATTTGCATCCTCAGAATCCCTTTCCATTCATTTTCTTAGCTGACCTATCAGGTTTCTCAAAATGATATATTTTTCTTCACTAAGCACTGCCTCCCCCGCCCCCCCCCACACACATACACATACCCCTGCCTCAGCTGCCCTTTTCCCTGACCCCTTCCCATGGCTCTGGAGAACCCCAAGGAGGCAGTGCCACCACCATCATGGGGCACACGAGAATGCGGACAGTGGATGAGCCCTGACAATGTTAAGCACCCCCTTTTTCCTGGCAAAGCAAATTGGAGAATCTTGGAACGAGTGCATGTTGAAACCAAAACTTGGGCTCCTGGCTGGACTTCTGCTTCTCTCTGGCTGGGGTGTCAGATTTCACAGAACCAGGCCGAAGCTTTGATCTGGATGAAGAGGGCCTAGTGCTCACCCTAGCTGCCTGCCCAGGAGAAGAGGTCTTTGCACTTACCCACTCTTCCTCAGCTGGGGATCAGTTGTGCACAGTCCTTGGTCTCCCCCAAATAATTGTAGTGAAGCCCTCCAGTCTTCACACTGGTGAGGAGGGGGGCCTCCTTTTGGGTTCCAGAACAGCACCATCTGATAGAGTTCCCCGCGATGCGAGAAGTGTACTGTTCAATATGATGGCCTCTAGCCTCGGTAGCTATCGAGCACTTCAAATGTGGTGATGCGACTGAGGACCGGAATTTTAAATCTTATTTTAATTAATTTAAATTTATATTGCCACATGTGTACAGTTCTAAGAGCGGGCCTCTGCGAAGGCCGTAAGCGGCCGAGTCGAGGTGTTTTGGAGCTGCCTGTCTCCTTTTCCGATGCGCACACACACACATTGCACATTCCATGCAGTCCCCGGATACAAGGTCCTTTTACAGCAGAGCCGCTGTTCACATATTCTTATCTCGAGGGAGGCAGAGCTGCTTCGGAACACAGATGTGCCCCATGCACAGCGCCTCTGTCCGTGCACAGTTGGAGACGCGCAGGGTCAGACCTTGGGAAACCATGTGCCTGAGAGGTCGGAATTCACCTGTCGCAGCCTCCAAACCTGTGTCCCACCTGGCATGCTCCTCTCTTTGCTTTTCCCTTTGGGAAGAAAGCATCTGGTATCGATCGATGCCTGGTAGCTGGTGGGCAGGCAGGCCTGTGTGAATAAGGCCCGGTCGGCAGGGAGGCCAGCCCATGCTGGCAGTTTTGATCTTGTTTCCTATTCTGGATGGAAATGCTTGGCCTTTGGTAAGAGGGGTTCTGCGAGGAGTGGAGGCAGGGGCAGCCTTTGGTTTCTTTTTACACATATATATTTCTTTTTTGAGTAAGGTGGGAGGTGGGACTGAAAGTACACTAAAGTATTTACCAGATGGATGGGTTCTCCTCTCCTCCCCACCCCCACTTTCCCATTGCCTAGCACCTGGGAGTGCTCTGTGATGTTTGCTGAATGATTGATGAATGAATGAGATTTCTGCCTGCCAGAGCACCCTCTAGGACAGACCTCTGCTTATTTTCTCTCTCTCTCTCTCTCTCTCTCTCTCTCTCTCCCACCCTCTCGAATCCTATCCCCCTGAAGTATAAACACACCATCTCCCCTTCTTTTTCCTCTTTGGAAGAAAGGATCTGGTATGGATCTATGCATGCTTCATTTTCTGGCACGCTAACCTTTTCTCATGTATCATAGCCCAACCATTCCACATGCCTCAGAAAGTACCCCTGCACCACCATCTCCCCCAGCCTCGTGGCATGTGTGACTCTGCAGGCCATGTGAGCAGTCCTCATCAACAGGGCTGTCATTGTCCCTGGCCCACTCCTCGCAGATGGGGACAGAGCTCCTCTGTGCAGGCAGGATTTCCTGTGTGCTGGTTGCCGTCTCTCTGAATAGAACAAGCAATGCCCCCTTCTGCCTGGGGATTCACAGTCTCTTCTGCAACCCAGTGCCTCATCCTGCCTGATTTCTTTTTATTTATTTTTATTGTGGTAAAATACAAAAAAATTTACCATTTTAACCAAGTGGCAGTTCAGTGGCATGTATATTTATAACATTGTACAATCGTCACCACTATCCATTGCTAGAACCTGCTCATCATCCCAAGCAGAAACTCTGTGCCCATTAAACAATAATTCTCCACTCCCCTGTCTCCTCAGGCCCTGGTCACTTCTAATTTCTGTCTCCAGGAATTTGCCTATTTGGGGGACTTCATAAAAGTGGAATCATACAGTATTTGTCCCTTTGTGTCTGCTTATATCTCTTGGTATGTTTTCAAGGCTCTTCCATGGTAACGCCAGAATTTCATTCCTTTGTATGGTAGAAAAATATCCTATTGCCTGTTTATGCCACATTTTGACTGACACTTGTGTTATTGCGAATAATATTGCGATGATCATGGGTGTACAGATATCTGTTTGAATCTCTGCTTTCAGTTCTTTTGGGTCTATACTTAGGAGTGGAATTGCTGGGTCATAAGGTAATTCTAGGTTTCCCTTTTTGAGGAACCGCCCAACTGTTTTCCACAGCAGCTGTGCCATTTCACATTCCCACCAGAAATATACCCTTTTTAAAAATTCTTAATTTTAAGCTACAGAAATAATGCACGTTTTTGTAAAAACTTCAAAGGATGCAGAGGTGCGTGAAGCACACAGCTCGCAACCCTTCTCCTTAGATAACTGCCACTTGTTATCTGTTGTGTTTCCATTCAGACATCTCCGTCTTCCTGTGCGTGTCCACATATACAGGAATGCTTAAGCATGTACATGTGGCTCTGCGACTTGGTTTTTCATGTCATTCAAGGTCTTGGCTGCATGCCTTTCCATGTAGTGGACGGACCTGGTGTTACTTATTGGTCACTGGTGTTGAGAGACAGGAAGGAGCGTGCCTTTTTGTTGCCGTCACCAACCGCTGTGCACTCCTGGCTTTGCGCACGTGGGCCGCCGATTCCCCAGCTCGCAGCCCCTTTGGGGAATGTGAGCTGAGCATGTGCTCCACTCCCAGAGCAGCTGAACTAAGCTGAGCTGTGAGCTTCTTTGTGAAGGTGGGCCACCCACCTGGCCAGGCACGCCCGCCCTGCCCTCTGGGAGTCAGCCTCCTCGGAAGTAATTTAGAGCTGAGTGGAGAGGTGAGCAGGCGCTGGGGAGAGACAAGAGAGAGAGAGAGAGAGAGAGAGCAGGGGGGGAGGAGGAGGTAGCTATTAAAGCAGGCTGAGCTCTGGTTCAGGGGTTTCTCTTTTTCTCTTTGAGGCTATGAGAAGGTGCTTGTGGAAGTAGCAAGGCATGCAGGCCCCTCACATGTGCTCAGAAAGACCCAGCTTCGTCCTGTCAAAAGGCCACCGTTCAAGCCTGTCTTTCGCCAGCACTTCTCTGCAGAGCCCCGGGCAGCTGGTGGGAGAGTACAAAGAGGCCTGGAAAATCCATAAACTGCATAATCAGCCCCTGCGTCTTGGCCACCTGACTCTGTTTATTGCTTCCTGTCCCCAAAAGCCCTTTACAAACAGAGAGGCTTTGAGGGGGGTGAGTGGGACCTGTGGGTGGCCTGGCCCCTGCCAGGCAGAGGTCCCACAACACAGATGGGAAGGGCAGCTCCCCCGAACAGGCCGCCACTGACCGTGGAGCTTGGGGAAGGTGGGCAGGAAGGGTCTGAGAGTGTGAGAAGACCCCCCCCCCCAAAAAAAAGGGGGCAGTCCTCCAGAGGGCTGTTTATTTTGTAATTGACAAAGGACAAGAGTCCCATTTCTTCCAGTTTCCTCAAGGGACTGGAGGTTAAGCTCTAATGAGGTGCAGGAGGCGGGCAGCGTGAACCCTCAGCCCCTGACCCGAGAAGTGGGGAGGGGAGCAGGACCCAGTCCCTGGGATCTAGGGACAGTCCCAGTTCCAAGGGCCTGTGGGGCTTGCTCAAAGCCTGTTTAATTCTTATCGTTTGTATTGTATTTTTAAAAACAGATTTTTCCCTAAAAACATTGCCTTGGACACAGTGTTTCCGGGCCACAGGGGCTGCCTGTGGGGGCTGTTCCCTGCTCTTGCCTTGCATCTGGGAGACTGCGGGGATACGCAGCACCTGCATGATTGGAAGAGGGGAGCCCTCTTTTGAGAGGGTGGGGGTGAAGTGCAGGAAGGCAGTCTTCCCAGAGCTGGGGTTGCCCCTCCCAGCCGGATGTGGGGGGCGTTTTTCATCTCTGGGACCTGGAGTTCCCATCACGGTTGTGGTACCGGGGCCTGAGTTCCCGCTCTCCCTCCGCGGCCTTTCTGCTTCCTCCCGCTGCTTGGCTTCCCTGACCACAGAGCCCCGTGCCTCCTGGGGACGCCTCTCTGCTTTGAAAAGCGGTAGAGCTCGGTGGCCTGCCCGCTCTCTCTCTCTGGGCCCACCGGGTGTGGGAGGGCAGTGGGTTTGCTGGTGCTTCCCCTCAGGGTTGTTGAAACCGATTTCCACGTGGGACCTGCGTGTGTGTGTGTGTGTGTCTGAGCCTGTGCCTCTGGTTGTGCAATTCTGAACCTGCCCCACCCTCCCGGCTCCTTCCTGAAAGTGAAATGCTACAGTCCTTGCTCAAGAACAAAGGCCCCAAGCTCGGCCCTGCATGTTAATGATTTTCAAGTGAGGCCACTTCCTCCTGCGGGGCCTTGACTCACTCAGGCCGCTGCGGTTGTGGTTGAGATGGAAACACAACTTGACCAGAGCCCAGACTAGGACCCGGAGGCCCTGCTGGGGAGGGCGTGGGGGCCCGGAGCAGTCCCGTCTGGGCCTGGGACGGCTGTGGTGCTGAGGAGGCATGTGGCCAGACTGGCCTGCCCGGCTCTGAGCCAGGTGCACCCACTTTTTTCCCCATCTCCCCGTTCCCAGCTGCCTGGAGGTGGGACCATTGCCAGGCTGACTCTGTGTCCCCAGCCCTTCTGGAGCCTCAGTTTCTCTCTTTGCCCCATGCAGAGGCTCACCACAGTTAAGTGGGGTGACAGTGCGGTGAGTGGTTGGGAGTGTGGGCTCTGGTGTAGAATCCTGACTTCACCACTTCCTGGCTGTCAGGCCTCAGGCAAGTTAATTCCTCTGTGCCTCAATTTCCTCATTGCAAAGCAGCACTTCCTACCTCGAAGTTCTGCTGTGAGGGTTCCCTGGAGGCAAAGTGCCCCGCATCATACCAGGGTGAGTCCCCTGCTCTGGGGCACAGGCCCAGCCTCGAGCCTGGCTGAATGGAAAGGGCCTGTGGACACTTCCCCAGCACTGTACACTGTGCAACGCCATCATTTGGGGCAGTCAGTACACTGGCAGTGAGAGAACGACCTATTTCAGGATTCTTACATGACTAGGGACCCTGGGCACAGTTCACAGATGTTTCCCACCGTCCGTCCTTCCCCTTTGGTTAGTTTGTGCACGCCCAAGCGAGCACAGGTTCGCCATTCACAAAGGTAGCACGAGTCAGATTTCACCCCCTCTCCATGGACTGTGGGTCTGATAACCCCCACATTCCACGCTCAAGGATTCATAGACCTTGAGGGATGAGTGAGTCACATGTTTGCCACTAGCAAGCAACGCTTGAGCACTCGCTGAACTTGTGTTTTAATGGTGCTATCAAGGGGCCAAGGAAATGAGCAATGTCTAGCTGCCTTTGGAAGATCCCAGCTGCTGCCGAACGCTTCCCATGCCCTCACCTCCCACCCCTTCAGTCTGGATAACCTTGTGACCCATTTGTAGGCCGGAGCCATTTGGGCTGCACCCTCTATCTGACCTGCTCCTCGTGCCCATTCTGTGACGGAAGGAAGGGACAGGGTCCCCACATCCCAGGCTGCTGCTCCCCTGTGACAGACAGCGCTGGGCGAGTGCGGGCTTGTAGGGCAACTTGGCAGTGTCTTTGTTTGGTGACTGTTGACTAAGCTCAGGTGTGGGATCCAATGTTTACAGAATCTGGCTGGCTCAGTCTGGAATGAAGAAAATAGGTATTCATGGGGCCGCGGGTTAGTGGGGGAGGGGTGTCATGGATAATCCAAACGGCATTTGTTTAGGGCCCGGAGCCAGAGACAAGGTATTTTTGCTGGTCTCCCTAAATCAGTTAGGAACTCTCTTTATTGTGAGCCTTCAGTGTATACTGGCAGCTATGGGGACTGGATAGTCCATGAAACTCAGTTCATACACCTACGGACCATCTGGGGACTCAGGTCAGACCAGGGGATGGCAGGGGTGGGAGGGGTCTTCGAGATCGTATCGTCCTCCCTGCCCATTCAGATGGGAACCTGCAGGTCCAGGAAGTAAAGTGACTTGCAAACGCTGGCTGGTTTGTGATGGAGCAATAATCAGAATCCGGGGCTCTGAACTGCATCGCCCTGGGCATGGTCCTCACACTTTCCTGGGCATCAGAGTAACCTGAGGGGCTTGTTAGCATGCGTATTCCTAGGCCACACCCCCAGAGATTCTGACTGAATAGTGAGATGGAGAATATGTGTTAGCAGACACCTCAAGGGAGTGGATGACGTCTCACCTCTCTGTGAGCTACAAGGCTATCGTGCAAAGAGCAGTGGGGAAACAGGCGGGGGGACAAACAGCTTAGTGAGATGAGAGCATGTGGGGTTCAATCCAGGTTTTCAAACACTTGCAAGTCACTGCTGTGTCAGTTTGGATGGGGCGCCGTCCTGGACAGCCTCTAGGCCTCACATCACTCAGTGTCCCTCCCTGTAAAATGGCTCCGATAAAGATAGAAGGTGATAATCTGCAGCCCTGGGTTATCCTGAGGATGAACTGACATCACGCCCAGGAACACTGCCCAGCACGCAGTAACTGGCAGGCTCTCTGATTACACATAATTGCGGGAGGAAGCGGGGAGGGCAGGCTTCTGCTTTGTGTCTTTATAGAATGGGCTTCTGCCGAGGACTTCATTTCAGGAAAGGGGTAGCCTTCCTGCCCTGGGGGGCTAGGGTGCAGCCATCACCCCCTGCGAGGCGTCCCCATGGTCTGTATCTGGGACAGTGGTGCCTTTCTCCTACCCTGACCCATCCTCCCACCCCCACCCATGTCCTTGCATCTCTGGGAGGTTTCAGTGATGGGAAAGGTCAGACCGAGTAGGGACTATTTCTCCCCATTTTCTGGAGGTGGAGACTGAGGCCCTCTGGAGGG
>NW_006285483.1:2523250-2524422 GCF_000327345.1 Myotis davidii
ACGGGACCCCGAGGAGCTCCTGCCTCCTCCCCCTGACTGTCAGGTTTTAGGGGTAGGCCTACCAGCCCCACCTGGCCTGAGGCCCTCCCTTCACTCCCTCCCAGGACCTGGTCCTGCAGGCAAGCAGGAAGCCGGTGCCTTGGCTAAGGTGTCCCACTTCCCAGCTCCAGCCAGTTTTGCTGCAAGTCAGGTTGCCCCGGCCTCATTGTCGCTGTACCAGACGCTGTGAAGACCGTTCTGGCCCTGCCGGCAGCAGAGAGAAGGGAGTGGCTTGCAGGGGGTGCTGTGGGAAGGGCAAGGGTGCTGTTAGTGCACATTAGTGAGGGCTTAGGAGACTGGCTGTAATTTTAAAAGCACAGCTTCAGAGTTGGGTGGGGAGAGAGGTGGGCTGGATGCGAGCGTTCGGGAGAAATCTAGAGCAGGTGTCTGTGTCCGGTGAGTTTGTGAATGTGTTTGAAAGTGGTACTCGGGGCCCACGCAGACACATGAGCTGGCTTGGAGTGTGCTAGTGTGTGTGCCCACGCAGGGAGAGAGCACTGGCCCAGGAGTCTCGAGATCAGGGTTCAGATCCCAGCTCGGTGACTGAGTTCTCTGACCTTTGGCAACAGGCACCAGAGGAAGTGAGAACATGAGGTTTCTTCCTAACCATGGCCTCTCCAGAGGGCATGTGTGGGCGCGTAGGTATGTAGAGGTGAGGCCATGGGGATGAGGGAGGGCTCCGGGGAGAGAGGAAGCCTGGCAGCTGGCCTCTGGGCACCTCCAGTGCTGCTGTGAAAGGGACCTTTGCTGCTACATGTGCGGAGAAGGGGCGGAGGCGAGGAGGAGGGAGCAGCCTGTGGGTGGAGGGAGAAGCTGGCCTGGTAAGTGGCTCCAAACAATCTCATCTGCTGTCTGGGCTGGGCCCTTCTCCCTGGGGTGGAATTTCTGATGCTGTCCACCCGAGGGGGGCCAGGGCCCTCCCAGCCACAGCTGCCGCCTGCACTTTTGAGGCTCAGGGCCAGCCACCCCTCTGCCCACAGCCCTGGGCATGCATTCCTCAGCGGCCGCAGGCAGCTCTCCTGAAAAGGCCACTCTGCCTGCAGCCAGGCTCCTGTGCCGGGTCCAGGGGCCCTCTCGCCTATGACACCCCCCATCCTCCAGCCGAGCAGGAGAGGGAGGCCTGGGCAACGCAG
>NW_006285483.1:2524477-2533340 GCF_000327345.1 Myotis davidii
CTGGGGAGTGTCTCTGGGAGCAGAGTCAGGCAGGAGTGGAGGGTCCCTGCTCCACTCAGGAACCTCCGAGCCCCCAGCCTGAGGTCCTGGAGGCCCCTGAGGGAGGGCCTTTGTGCTGCACATGGTCCCCCTTCAGGTCCGGAGTGAAGATCCTAATCCCAGGCCTGACTCCTCTACACTCAGTCCTGAGAACCATGTGGCCTGAGGGCTTGCATCCAGGTATGAGCCTGTGTGTGCCCATGACTTCCCCGCAGGAGCCCATCCGAGGAGCTGTAGGCATTCCGTTCTCCAGATGAGGAAACTCACTCCTAGAAGTCCACTCACCCTCCACCATGGACTGGAGATAAGGGTGTAGGCTGAGCTTGGCCCCACCTAACTGCTGTGCTCTGTGGCCTCTTACCCCAGACTCAGCCCCGGTAAAACCACCTCCTCCATGAGGAGCTCCCTGGCCAGACCCGACCCTGCTCTGTCCCAGGGGGCCCTCCATCTGGGGCTGTGGCCCCGGCCATCATCTTGCCCATTTGGCCCTGTTCTCCCCGGTAAAGCCACCAGGAAGTGGCGGGTCCCGGACCATAGGGATGGGGTGCACCAAGAGGAGGGGGCGCACCAGGGGCGGAGCCGTGCTGGTTCCACGGAGGCTGGACTGGAGACGGCCTCTGAGAGAAGTGGAGGCAGGAAGGATTGAGTTGGGATTCTAAGGATTAAAAAAAGTTTTAAAGCCCTGGCGGCTGTATGGTTCACTTTTTTCTTAAGATTTTTTCTGTCATCATAAGTTGTGTTTTTTTTAATTAGACAGTATAAGGTGGAGGTTAAGAAGAGCAAGGACTATGGGGCAGACTGTTGGGATTCAGATTTTGGCTCTGTGCTATGTGAACTCCATCGATTTTTTTAACTTTTCTCTCCCTTTCCTCTCTGTAGAAAATCAATAAAATATATTAAAAAAAAAAAAAAAGAATTACTTTACTGTGAGGCTTTGGTGAGATTATATGTGCCAAGTGCTTGGAAAGTATAGGGCACATAGTAAGTGGCAGTAATAATCATTACAGTAAATCGATATTTGCTGTAATGATTATTAAAAAGTAATTCATGTCCATTGGAGATAGTACACATGTGCAAAAAACGTGAAAACCATTGGCCAGGCTGTCCCTTTTATATTCTTTTTTTTTTTAAACATATTTTATTGATTTTTCACAGAGAGGAAGGGAGAGAGATAGAGAGTTAGAAACATCGATGAGAGAGAAACATCGATCAGCTGCCTCTTGCACATCTCCCACTGGGGATGTGCCCGCAACCCAGGCACATGCCCTTGACCGGAATCGAACCCGGGACCCTTCAGTCCGCAGGCCGACGCTCTATCTACTGAGCCAAACCGGTTTCGGCACTTTTATATTCTTTATAGGTAATTTATGCGTTTTATTTTAAAATGAATAAATGAACATGAAGTGAAACTTAAAAGACATACAAGGAAACTATACGATCCGTTTCTTCTGACTCTTTTCAGAGTGCTCTCTCCATACATGCAGACACACACGCACCACAGCGCACGGCAGCACACAGGCGTACCTCGTTTTATGGTACTTCACTCGATTGCACTTCGCAGAGGTTGCATTGTTTACAGATCGAAAGCAAGACCCTCCACCAGCAAAGAGACTATGACTTGCTTAATTGCGATACTTGACTACAGTGGCCTGGAACCAACCCCAGCCTCCCCGAGGTTTCCCTGCAGTGACTATGCTCATGTTTTATGCTTTGCGTCATTCCCCTTATCGATAAGTCTCAGGGACATATAGAGACGCCTCATATTTGTTTCCCATTGTATGGTATTCGATTGTATATATTATGTGAATTCCATCGAAGTGGAATTAGGATCAGTGGGTGGGAGCAAAGAAGTGTGTGTTAGTGTCGGGGGAAAGGGGCAGGAGTTGGGACTTCTGGTCCCAGGACCCTCCACTGATCAATCACCCTGAGCACCCCAATCCTAATCTTGGTTCTTTGGCCTGGATTCCCTGAGCATGCTCAGAAACAAAATTAAATACTAAATGTGGTGGTGTTGACTGACCACCTGTCCCAGGGGCCCAGAGACTCCTCCTGTGGCTGCCCAGACTTTGGGGCTCAGCCCCAGACCACGCAGGCCCACCTGCGGAGGGGCCCTCACCCTAACTGCCTGAAGGAGAGGCGCGGGGTGTGGAAGGGCAGCTGCCTCCTCTTTCGCGGGGACTGGACCTGGGCCAGCCCGGCTTCACCGCCATGCCCCTGAGCTGCCAGTGGCTCCCTTCTCCCAGTGTGGGCCGCTGCACTCAGTCCCACGTACACATTCAGGCCAGCCCAGTGGGCGTGCTCAGACCTCAGGCTTCCAGGTGGGGCGGTGAGGTTTGATCTCCTCCCAGGCGCCTGGGTTGAGTGTCTTGGTGGAGGGGGTGATCTTTGTTGGTGGAGAGTGGGATTGTTATGACAAGAGTCCCAACCATCTCAGGTAGAGGTGGAAAATAATTGGTTGCCAGGGCAACTAGATAACTTTGTTGGGGTGGGGAAAAGATTTCTGTAAGGAAACGGCAGGGTTCTTTCCTTCCCGGTGAGGCTTTGCCTGCACACTCCCCCTTGTGCCCCCAGCCTCTATGCCCCGTTAGGACTCGGTTCACAGTTACTGAGCTGCTGCTGTGTGCCCAGCTCTGGGCTCAGCTCCAGGAAATACGGATGGGTGGGCAAGCCCATGGATTAAGACTCTGGAATCCGACTTTCTCGGTTCAAATGTCAGCTTGGCCATTGGCTGTGTGACCTTACACAAGTGCGTTGCCTCTTTGTGCCTCCTTTTTCTAGCTGTAAAGTGGAAATAGCAGTGGTAATAACGCCTCATAGGCTGTAGAGAGGATGCAAAGAGTTAACATGCATAATGCACTCGGACTCGTGGCTGGCACGTCAGGAAGCAGGCATTGGTGCCATGTTATCATTATTACTATTCTTGCCATTAGCTACCAAGGTGAACCAAACAAATGCCATGTACTCATGCCCGAGGAGCTTCGTCTTGCATCTTTTGAACTGGCAGGCAGGGTTGGCTTCTTGATTGGGCCTCTTATGGCAGCCACGCCTGGTAGTTGGGCCTCAGGAGCAGACATGAATGAAAGTGTCCCTGGGGACTGAGGCCTCAGGGAAGGACCTTGTTACCTTCATTTGACACCTCGTGCCCTAGTCCTTGCCCGACAACAGCCCCCCACCCCCACCCCATGGCTACAGACTTGGCCACAGAAGTTGGGCTAAGAGAGAGAAAAAAATTAAGAGAGAGAGTGTCTTCTCTCCTGCCTCCCCTTTAAAAAAAAATCTACAGATTTTAAAATACTTTTTCAGGGGAGGAAGATTATATTTTCTGCCCCACCCTTAGATTAGACTGAATGATGGGAATGGTCCAGAGAGGTGGATGGCTCACCCACGATCACACAGCAGGGCATGGCAGAGCTGAGTCTGTCTCTCCCACTCTTCCTCCTCCTCCTCTCAGGTCCACCCAGGCCTCCTTTCCCCAGTGGCTATGCCCAAGGGTCCTCTCTGCCCTTCCCGACTCCCAACCCCACCCCAGAGGGGGCACAGTGTGGCTGCCCAGGAGCGCCAGGCACCTAGGGAAGGAGGCGGGCTTTGTTGCCGCCTCAGCAGCTGTGGCCGTTTGAGTTTCCATTAAGCCATTTCCGAGCCTTGGGCAGGAGCAGGAGGCTCGGCATTTAAAGGTCACCCGGCTTTTGAAGCTGCAGCGACATTAATAGCTGGGGAAGAAAACAAGCCTGTGCAGGGGCAGGAGGACAAGCCGCCTCTGTCAGGGCTACGCCCTGCTCCTCCCCCTGGAAGCTCACATGCGTACCCACAAACACACACGCACACGCACACACACACGCAGACCCCGAGAGCCTCCTTCTGTCTCCTGGCCCACTCTCCCTTCGTTTCTCCCCCTTCTGGGGCCTCTCCAGCTCAGAAGCCAAGAAGCTGGGCAGACTTCCCCGCGCCCCGCCCCCACCACGTCTGGGGTGACAATTGGACAAGGATGCAGCTGCCCCGGCCCAGCAGCCTCTCCATTAACACTGCCGTTACCCACTTGAGGTTTCCCCAGAACTTAGCCATGGTTACACAAGCGTCCCAGGGGTCATATGACCTCATTCTGGCCCTGCTGGCTTTTGCAGCCTGGATTCCTGATGGGCCAAAGTTAGCCCGGGCCTACCCTTCTTGTACGGGAAGTGAAAGGGCTGGCAAGCGGGTTGTGTCTTGCTTGCCAGTTCTAATCACTTGGTAGTGGCCTGCCCAGAGCGCGTTGTTAAAAAAACATAAAATGGTTCTAAGGACAACAATACTGGGATGGATTAGTGATGTCTGCCAGGGACGCAGGAAACGAACTGGTGGCCTGTATACCTCGTATTTCCCACCTTGAGAAGACATCATCCTGACACTCTCGGATCTTGGATTCTAAGATCCCTGGGGTGGTTGGGTGGTTCCTTTCCCTTTTAGTCAGACCAAGGGTGGGGGCGGGGGAGGTTCTTGGGTTCTGAGAGAGGAGCCTCTCTGTTTGCCCTTTCTTAGGAGCAGCCGTGGCCCGAGCCCTGGGACACCACCTAGTGGCCTGCTGTGGTGGCACTGGACTGGGCCCAGATCTTGGACCAGAGAGAGCGAGTCCCTCTCCAGGCTGTGATCAAAGCAATCACAGATGGGTCACCAGATCCTATCTGTCCCTTGTCCCTATCCCTGGCAGGTTTTCAGAGAGGGAGGCCAGGGGTGTGTAGGCACAGAGCTGGCCTGGGGCAGTCCCACCTGCCTTCAGAAGAGAAAGGGAAGGGCAGGGAAGTGCTGTCAGTGGGACCTCTGGCCTTCCAGCCCCACTCCCTGTGACCCCCCACCTTTCAGAGGTGAGTCCTGGTCCTCATGTGGGGGCGGGCAGTGGAATGTCGAGTCAAACCTTGAAGGGAGTCGACCTCCTGCCCCCTGGAGCCGATGCTGGGCTAGAAAAGGGACCAGCCTGACATCAGCCTGGCTGCCACCTTCAGGCCGGGCGGCGAAGGCTCATGGCACCTGAACCGTGTCACTGGACTGCCTTGGCTCCAGTAGCTTGGTCCCTGGAGGGGGATGGACAGTCAGGCATGCCCCTATGAAATGGTTTGTTGTGAGGACGACCTGAGAACATGCAGGAGAAAGGGCTTTGGAAGTGAAAAGGCTCCACCACCACAGCCATGAGCCCAAGGAGGAAGGGAAGGCAAGATGGTCCAGTGGTGCTCCTGAGTCTCTCCCTCCCTTCTTGTCCACCAAACAAATGCCCACTGACAGGGCCAGGCACTCTTTTAGGCACTGGGGATGCCACAGTGAGTAAAGCCATGACCTTGCCATCACGGGGCTTACATTCAAGTGGGGAAGATGGCCAGTGACAGTTAAATATGAAATCTCTCCGGGGATCTGTTTCATGAGCATGAAGGGTTAGGGAACACGGGCAGATGGGGTAGGCAGTATTGCCTCGCTGACAAGGTGATGCTTGAGTGGGGGCCGGAAGGAAGGGAGGGACGCAGCCATGTAGATATCTGTGGGAAGGACGTAGCAGACGGTGGGAAGAGAAAGTGCAGAGGCTCCTGGGTGGGAGATGCAAGGATTGTTGGTGGCCAGAGTTAGTGAGGGGGAGGGAGGAAGTGAGGCTGTGTGTGTGTGTGTGTGTGTGTGTGTGCGCGCACATGTGTGCATGGTTTGATGGCAAAGTTGGAGAGGTGATGCAGGCATGTGCACACCCATGGGCCACGATAAGGCCCATTCGAGAATATGAGGACCGATTGGGTTTGAGGCAGAGGAATGACGTGAGGCAATGGGGGAGGTAGGGAGACAGACTGGGGATGGTAGCAGTGGAGGTGCTGAGGCGGGGGGCGGGGGCGCAGATTCTGGAACCATTTTGAACACAGGGAAGACTGGATTTGCTGCAGTTGGTGTGGGGTATAAGAGAAGGTGAGCACTTAAGAATGACTCCCAAGTGTTTGGCCTGAGCCACACGGAGTTGCCATTAACAGAGATGGAGAAGGCGAGGAGCAGCCGGCTGCGGCTGAAGAAACCACACAGGCGGATGATGTGTTATGTTGGAGCTGCTATTGGACGTCCAAATGGAGGCAGTAGGTGGGTGGGCAAGGGTGGAGTTGAAGGGTGTGTTCCAGGAGACCTCAGGGCGAGAGAATTTAGGGGCCAGTATCCAGCATGAAGATGGAATTTAAAGCCACGGGACTGGATGAGATCGCTCAGGGTGTGAGTGTAGTGCAGGAAAAGGGCTAATAAGGCCTGAGGCCGCGGCCACGCCAACCTCTCTCATTGGGTGCTATGCTCCAGGCACCCTTATTAGTCCTATCACAACACCCCTGCCAGGTGGGTATCATCCCTATTTTTGCAAGGGAGGAAGCTGAGGTTCAGAGAAGTGAAATAATTTCTCCACGTGACCTCATGTTATTTGGCCCCCTCAGGATGGGACCCAAGGACTCTGGCTCCTGGGCTCTCACATGCCCTTTGTGGACCCTCCCTGGCCTTTCGTGAGACGGTCTGGGATGACGCTGGGCAAGGTCAAGAGAACAACACTGGGGCAGCTTGCCTCCCTCTCTGGGCCAGGAGGGAGTGACTCAGGCCTTGGCTGCCTACTCAGGCTTGGAGTGAAGGTTGGCCGCTTGCCACCCCCTGCCAGACCTGGATTCTTTTACTGGGAAGTGGAAGGCCTGGCTCCCGGGGACCTGGGGGAGGACAGGTGTGTGATGTCTGCTTTCCGACCCCCAGGTCACTGACAACGATGAGTTCAGGAAGCCTTTGAGTCAGCCTCCAAGACGTCTAATGGGCTCAGCGGGTTTGATTCACTTCCTTCTTCAGAAGCCGGGCAGGGCTACCTGTTGCTCTGCCAGTGCCCAGCAGCTGGGGTTCAGAGGGGTGAAGTGGTTTCCCCAAGGTCACAGAGCCAGCTTTGGGGCACAGCCAACAGACACCCCTCCTCCCCTCCCTTCCCCACTGCTGTCTGGGTCACATTTCCTCTGCTGGAATGTCGGCCAGGCTGTGCCCGGTCTCTGGGCCTGGGGCACACATGGCTGCCTTTCCGAGGCCCCTTGGCGCTTAGCCCTGCAAGCCTGACTTGGCAGTTTTGGTTCTTAGGTAGTAGGTTCCTAATTGTGGTTGGCCCCTCTGTGTACTGGCTGTGTGACTTGGCCCGTGTTACTTAACTTCTCTGAACTGGTTTCCACCTATGAAAAGGAGAGATGATAACATCTCTCTCTGGAGTTGTAATCAAGATGAAATGTGAAGCCAGGCCGGCGTGGCTCAGCAATTGAGCGTCGACCTCTGAACCAGGAGGTCATGGTTCAGTTCCGGTCAGGGCATATGTCCGGGTTGTGGGCTCGATCCCTCATGTGGGGCGTGCAGGAGGCAGCCATCAATGATTCTCCCTCATCATTTATGCTTCTATCTCTCTCCCTCTCCTTTCCTCTTTAAAATCAATAAAAATATGTTTTTTTAAAAAAGATTAAATGTGAAAGTGCCTGGCACAGCTCATAAACCTAAATCCTGCCTTAATTCTTTCATGTGTTTTAAATTGCTTTTCATTTGAGCCGTGCTGGTTGCAAAGGCAGCTTAGGACAGATCGATGACTGTGACCCTGAGGACCATCCTTCTCTCTGCTCCCAATCATGATAGCCACACCTCAGCCCTGGCCTCAGACTGCACTTGAGTTTAGTGAGAGGGGGCGGGGGATAGTCCTCTGAGAGATGGGGGCCTTAAGCCCGACCGGGTGCTAATTATAGGCAGCCTGGCTTGGGAGTCCTTGCAGAGTCCCGTGAACATGGTATTTCTATACATCAGCTCCTTTCCCCCTGCATTTCCCAGGACCATTTCTGAGCCACTCTCTCCTCATGTGCAGGACCATCCTTTGATGGAGAAGTCTGGGCTTTGCCACTACTGGCTCTGTGTCCTGGGGTAACTCCCCCCTCGTCTTGGGCCTCATCTCTTCATCTGCATTATAGAGCAGGGTGTGGGGCTGGCTTAGAGTTGTCAGCCTTTCATATGTCACGGCACACACACAAAATACTTTTTCAAGGCTTTGCACCTGGGTTAATGGAAGAGGCTTCTTGACCTGTCGGGTCTCCAGCTGTCCAGGCCAGCCAGACATCCCCTGGTGCTCTGAGGACCAGTATCTCCTTCTAGAAGGAATTCCGGGGGTTGACATCCAAATAGGGGGGAAGGATCCCTTAGAATCCCCCGCCCCATCTACTCTGGTGGCAGCGTGGCCAGTATAGTGACGGTTCCTGCTTCTTCCTTAGCCTTCTGGGGCAGTGGCAGCAGCAATCACAGAGCTAACCCTATTCCAGGCACTGGGCTGAGGATCACCTTGTTGAATTCTCATTGAAGCTCCTCTACTTTCTCAGTGTCTATGCCTCAGTTTTCCCGTCTCCAAAATGGGGATACTAGCACCTGCCTCAGTGGGGTCTTCAGTTTGGCCACACAGAGCACAGGATGGTGCCTGGTATAGAGTAAGCCCTTGCCAACTCGTATAGCCCTCCCTGTGAGTGACGAGCTGTGGCTGTTTCATGATTGCAGCTGGGGAAAGCCGCAGGAGGCAGTTCCCCCGTGGGCGTGGCAGGGGTCTCCCCTTGGCCATCAGTTTGTTGCATTCTGCCCCTGACTCTGTCTTCCTCCTTTCCAGGTGGGACCGTCCGTGGAGCTGGCCCCAGGATGCTCTGGGGGTGTGGATGACCAGCCGTCGAGCCTCCCACGGCCCAGGCCCGGATGCCGCCGCCCCACGAAGACCACTCCCAGAGGGCCACCTAGTTTCCTGACCCGGGGACCCCGCCCGTCCGGTCCCCATCTGGTCGCCCGGCGGCCGGGCAAGGCGCGGGAG
>NW_006285483.1:2533433-2535804 GCF_000327345.1 Myotis davidii
AGCCGGCCCGCCCGCCAGGTGCGCCGCCTGGAGTTCAACCAGGCCATGGACGACTTCAAGACCATGTTCCCCAACATGGATTACGACATCATCGAGTGCGTGCTGCGCGCCAACAGCGGCGCCGTGGACGCCACCATCGACCAGCTGCTGCAGATGAACCTGGAGGGGGGTGGCGGCGGCGTCTATGAAGACAGCTCGGACTCGGAGGACAGCATTCCCCCGGAGGTAGGGGCGCGGCCTGGTGATGCACCAGGAGCTCCAGCGGTGTTGGAACCTTAGAGGACTTGGGTTCTACCCCTGCCTGGGTTCTAACTAGCGAGCAGCCTTCTTTTCCCTTGGGAAACGGTACTCAAGTCGGTCAGCGGCCTTATTGGATGGGCAGAAAATCATGCAGTCATTCAACAAGCTCTGGTACCTACTCAGTGGTATGCCAGGCAGGGTACTAGACCCGGGGTCAGGGGTCATCAGAATCAAGGAGCTTGTTAAAAATGCAGACACCTGGGCCCCCTCCAACACGGGGAATGTCAATCCAAGGCTGGAGCCCGCTAGTCTGTATTTTTCAAGAAATTCGACTCTTGAGCCTCTGGGTATCCACCTTGATCAAGTCAAAGATTCTGCCCTCACAGAGTTCACAGCACAGTGGAACATGGGGACAAGAGTCAGGCAAGCACAGCCCAGAGTGATGAGAGCTATGATGGGAGAAACGGAAGCAGGACGGGAGGGTATGGTTTCCTGGAGGAGGGATGGCTAAGCTGAGACCCAGAAGAAGAGTGAAGAATGAGGGCAAAGGTGTGCAGGCAGAGGGAGCAGCTTGGGCAAAAGCTCGGAGGTGACATAGAGCATGAGGCGCTGGGGGACTGACAGCCGGACCATGTCAGGGTCCTTGAGTGAGTGGAGACCAGGAGGTTGAGGACGCCTTACTGGGAGAGAGTGGGGCTGTGTCCCCAGACCATAGGGAGCCGTAGAAGAGGAGTGACATCAGACTTCGTCTGACCGAGGCATGATGGAGGCAGCAGTGAGCCCTTCTCACTCTTCAAACTTTGGATGGGGAGATGCCACCAACCAATCTCCTGGCCCCATCCCAGAGTTCAGTATACCTTTGGCCTCAGTCGCCACAAGACCTGCAGCGGTGGGTGCAGAACGGGCACACAGTCTTTCAGCGAGAGGGTCACTGCCTGCAGGGGCATGTGGGACACGCAGCCAAAGACGGAAGGACCCAGCGGAGGGGACTTAACTCTGCTTTTCATTGAGTCGCACCCTGTGCCAGGCACATCCTCGTGCGTTAGATGTCGCCTCTCTTCTCGTCTTCACAAGCTTTGTGAGGTGGCGTTATTATTGCCCTCATTTACAGTGAGAAAACCTAGACCTAGATATGGCCTCAGATCCTACTCAACACAGCCCTGCAGGCAGCCGCTGTCCACCGATCAGAGTCATCCTGCAGGGCAAAGCCTCCCTTAAAGGGTGCTGCCTGGGCTTCCTCTCTCCAGGCAGAGGACCAGCTCTGTGGGCAATGACATCTGGCTCATCCTGGCGTCTCCTCTCACACCCGGGACAGCCCTGGCACAGAGCAGGCACTCGGGGAATACTGTCGAATGCCGTTTTTACCTAGTTTTTTTTAGTGTCTTTCCCCTGGAGACCACTCCTTTGACCTGCCTGGATTAGCAAGTGGAGGGAGTATTAGAAAATAGAAATATTCTTTGTGAAAAAGAGGGGTGAGTGCATGCATGACTGCGAGTGTGTATATGTGTGTATGTGTGTGTGTATGCACATATGTTTACAGATACATACTTTAAGCGTGGGCTGGAAGGAAGGTTCTCTGTGAACTCTGACCCTGTAGTCTCATTTGTTCTGACGGTCTGGCAGGTGGGATGCTATTTCCTCCGTTTTTCACGGCACCCACAGCCCGAGAACCTCTGCACGGCTTCAGCATCCCCTGCAGAGGCCTGCACTGTGGGGGCTTCTGTTTTTTTAAGAATCTTGCTTTCCAGATTGAGCCCCTTCTCAGCACACCGCCCACCCCCCCGGGCTGTTTCCCCAACCCCCCACGTGTGGAGCTCAGCTGGGGCCCACCGGCAGGCAGTTCCTGAGCCAGCGGAAAGTGCTTCGGAAAATTTATGAGCAGCAGCTGGAATGACAATAACTGCTGACTGGAAAAGGCCCCCTCTCTGAGGGCTGATGGATGGTGGGCTGGCCAGAGGGGTACCCTGGCCACAGAGAAACATCTCCTGTCAGATAAATGGCCAGACCCTGACCCTTAGAGCACCTGGCAGGCATCCATCACCCACACTGAATTAAGTCAGGAGGCTGCAGAGCCGAAAACTTCAACACCTTTAGAGTCAGAAGAACAATCTCATTGTGGCTGGTGAGGCTG
>NW_006285483.1:2536073-2538082 GCF_000327345.1 Myotis davidii
TTTCCTTGTTCTGCTCCAGGAGCCTCGGATAAACGTCTGGTTCTCGCAGCCCCAGGAGGCCGGCCGCACTGAGGCGCAGGAGAGGCTGAGAAAGGAGGGGTCCTTCTGGTGCAGTTTCGGATGCCTGATCTCCCTGAATCTGGGGTCCAACTGCTACACCAGTTATGGGAAACCCCAAGCAGCTTCCCTCTGGGAACGATTCCCACTGAGCTCTCCCTTCCTCACCCCTATCTCACTCACACCAGCCTCAGTGGGGACAGACCAGCCCAGCCACCGAGGGAGGAGAGGCTGAGCCTGGAACCCTGTCCCTCAGAGCAGCGAGGTCTGGGGAACAGGGAATGTGGGCTGGGGGACAGCTTGGACTCCGGATGTGCCAGGTAGTTGCTGAGCCGCTGCCCTGTGCCAGGTACCGGGGGTCCGCCCATGAACGGGATGGAGCTCACAGTGTTCTCTCTCTCTTCTTATGGAAATTTGGGGTAGGCAGAGTAGCAGCCTGAAAAGCAGCTACATTCTCCTTTTCTGCAGAAGCATCTGTTTAAATACTTTCCGCCTCAAAGGAAAGAACGTCAGTGCATTCCAGGGCGGGAGGTCTCCTTGGGTCAGGCTGGCAGTGTATGCACAGAGCGTGTGCGTGTGTGTGTTTGTGTGTGTGTACTCATGTGTGCGCGCTCACCACCTGCCCATCTGCCAGGTGTCCCTGTGAGCCTCTGCAGCCCAGCCAAGCCCAGGCTTGCAGAGGCAGAGCAGAGTCAGTTTAGCAATGACTTCTGCAAACTCACTTGAGGTTAAGATGTGGGGCCTGGGGACTCTGTGGCTGATTGGCAGGCCCTGAGCCCTTGCCATGTTCTTTGGTCTCAGAGGAGATGGGAACAGAGTTGGGGAGGAGAGGACAGGGAAGTAGGAGGCTAAGATATAGGCCGGTTGGGGTTGTGTGACCTGGGATCTCCTGGCTGAGAGCTGCCTCCTGCCCTAGACTCCTCTATGGGCCTTTGAGGAAGGGTCCAGGTCAGGCCATGTAGCAGAACCCCAGCTTTTGCTCACCCCTTGGCCTCTCCCTGCCCCTCTTTCTGGCTCTTGGATGAAGACAAGAGTCTGAGAAGGAGAGGCACCCCCTCGACACACCCCCAGCCGCTGACCATCCTGGGGATCCACCCTGGGAATGCAGGCATTGTGACGGAAGGAGGGACCTTTGCTGAGGAGACCATGTTCTAAAAACACTTGAGTGGCTTTTGCCATGTCACTTAGTCAGCCTGGGTCTCAGTTTCCTCATCTATAAAATGGGGACAGCATTAGTCCCCACCTCCTTCCTCAGGGTCAGCGTGAGGAGCTGGTTCTGACCATTGCCCAGCACAGTGCCAGCCATGACTCAGCAGATGCCGTGACCTGGGATCTCCTGGCTGAGAGCTGCCTCCTGCCCTAGACTCCTCTATGGGCCTTTGAGGAAGGGTCCAGGTCAGGCCATGTAGCAGAACCCCAGCTTTTGCTCACCCCTTGGCCTCTCCCTGCCCCTCTTTCTGGCTCTTGGATGAAGACAAGAGTCTGAGAAGGAGAGGCACCCCCTCGACACACCCCCAGCCGCTGACCATCCTGGGGATCCACCCTGGGAATGCAGGCATTGTGACGGAAGGAGGGACCTTTGCTGAGGAGACCATGTTCTAAAAACACTTGAGTGGCTTTTGCCATGTCACTTAGTCAGCCTGGGTCTCAGTTTCCTCATCTATAAAATGGGGTAGCAATCCATATCTATCTTGCCAAGTTGTTTGAGGCTAAGGCGAAATAATCCATGTGGAAGCACTTTGAGAGAGGGTGTGGCTGATGTTAAAGTTAGTTATCAGCAATAACCCGTGTATAGAAGAGTCCACGAATCATAAGTGACGTTTCACCAGCAGCCAGATCAAGACCCATCAAAGGAACCCGGAAGCCCCCTCGCGCCCCTTTTCTGGCCTTCCCCCACCCTCACGGAGGTCACGCTGCTCTGACTTCTCTCGCGGCGATTTGCTTTGCTTGTT
>NW_006285483.1:2538134-2552119 GCF_000327345.1 Myotis davidii
GAGAATGCTGCTCTGAACATTCTTTTGGGGACGTGTGCTTTCTTGTCTGCTGAGGAAGTTGGAATTGTCGGGTCAGGGGCAGCCATGCGTTTAGCTTCAGTACATAAAGCCAGACTGGTTTTTGCAAAGTGCTGGTTGTAACAATTTACATATCCACCAGCAACGCAGAGTTCTCTTACTACACATCCTCGCCCACACCTGATTGCGTGTAAATGTTATTCAAGTTCAAGGAAGAGCTGCTAATATTTCTTCCTTTCTTCTCTCTGATACAGATCTTGGAAAGGACTTTGGAACCTGACAGCTCCGATGAAGAGCCCCCACCCGTGTATTCCCCACCGGCCTACCACATGCACATGTTCGACAGGCCTTACCCTCTGGCTCCGCCCACCCCACCTCCCCGGTGAGAATGCAGCTCCTGTCCCCGCGCAGGGCAGTGGGGAAGGGACCGGGGGTTGGGTCGGGGTACAAACACAGTGGGAATCTTGGCTAGACCCCTCAGCAAGAACAGGCTTCTCCTGCAGCAAGACCCATTTTCGCTAGATACCAAGAAGAACTTTCAAGAGCAAACATTCACTAAGTTCCTACTCCAGGCTAGTGCTGTGCCGGACACCGGACGGGACAGTCAAGGCTCGGCCTCTGCTTTCTGAGGGTCCATAGTCGATGGAGATGCAGGGCGGGAATGACAAACACGTGGACTGTGTACTGACACTTCCCCTCTCCAGCCTGTGGCAAAGGTTACTGACTGATCACTGTGCTGGTTCCTGCTCAGTTGAGACAGAACCTCAGAATCCTCCCACCACAGTACTCCCAGACGGCCGCCAGTAGTTGATGGGATGATATGTGTTTGCCATCCCTGGTCTAGGGATGTTGTGGCGGATTTTAAAAGTAATGGGAGCAAGTAAGTCTCTTTATGTAGGAGAGTTCAATAACTGGAGCGGGAGGGGGTGCGGTAGACTGCTAGGTCCTTGGAGACTTCTTCCAGGTAAGGGACTCTGTAATTTGGAAATTTAACATGAAACTGGCTGTCAGCTGGGTCCCCTGGGTCGCTGAGGTGCTAGTTTTTCTGGGCTTCATGTTTGGGGTGGGGCTTGCTGGAGCCCAGGTGTCTCTTTGCCCGCAAGCTGCTGTTCCCGAGATCAGATTTGAGAATGACTCAGGCCCAGGGGATAAGCGGTGGCGGAAATGATGGGACAGGGGACTTGTCCTAGTGGATCTTCTCATCTGGGGATCTTGGGAGCCTCCGACGGTGGCAGTGGAGAACTCTGTTATCATTCAGGTAGAGACAATAATAACAGCTACCATTTATTTACGAAGCACTGGCAAGCCATCACATTCAGATCCTCTAACAACTTCCAAGGTGGGCACAGCCGTCATCCCCATTTTACAGATGAAGAGACTGAGCCTAAGAGAGGTTTCATAATCCCCCCCAGACTACAGAGCTGGGATTTGAACTCAGGTCATTTTGACTCCAGAACCAATGTTCTTTTTTTTTTTTTTAAATATGTTTTATTGATTTTTTACAGAGAGGAAGGGAGAGAGATAGAAACATTGAGAGAGAAACAATGATCAGCTGCCTCCTGCACATCTCCTACTGGGGATGTGCCCGCAACCCAGGTACATGCCCTTGACCGGAATCGAACCTGGGACCTTTCAGTCCGCAGGCCGACGCTCTATCCACTGAGCCAAACTGGTTTCGCCGAACCAATGCTCTTAATTGCTGCGTCCAGTTGCCTCCCGGATGAGAAAATTCTCTGTGATTGAATCTTGGGGAGCTGAGAGAGGCCTCGCAGATTATGGGGGGAGGGAGGAGAGCAATGTTTTGAGGCAGGGACAGGAGCAAAGCTGGGCTCCTTTTATCACAAGTGGGACTAGGGAGCTGTAATGGGCTGGGAGGCAGGGAGTAAGTAGCTGGGTTGGGGTGAGACCTTGGCAGGGCTTGCAGCCTGGATTGGGGCTAAATGATTTCCCTTTGACTTTTAAAACATTTATCCCAAGATGCTTTTGCAAATGGTCTAGTTTCTGTTAGAGTGGTTCCCAGTTTTCAGAAGGGAAAACAGGCCATAAGAGACAGGATCCCAGTGTAAACCTGGTATGGGTATCCTGGCCACATCCTCCCTCCCCTACTCTGGCTGGGTGTTCAGCCACAGTGGGTGGGGTAGGGCTGGAAGTAGGGGTGGTGCAGTCCAGTGGTCGGAGCCCCATTTGGGGGCGAGGTGACCTTAGCACTAGACCAAAGCTTAGGAGGCCTCGTTCAGACCCTGTGGCTTTGAAAAGTCTCTGACCCAGAACTGAAGGCTTTGCTAGGCTGGGGGTGGATACAGAGAAGAGAACTTGGGTTGTGGAATCAGCCAGAGCAGAGTGCTCTCTCTCTCCCCTTTCCTCCAGCTGCCTGACTTCTGACCTTTTAGGTGCCTTTGCTCTGTGGCCCTTGGCTCACTACCTGATGTCTCTGAGTTTCATTTGCCTCATCTGTGAAATGGGAATGCTGATCCCCGCCACAGAGCTGTTGGAAGGATTGAGTGAGAGCTGTGGGTGGAGCACTCACAGAGTGCCAGGCCTGGTCAGATCTACTGCCATCCGAGGTTCACTACTCCGCCCACCCCTGCTGCACGGCTGGCCTCTGAGCTTTGACACTGCACACTGAGATCAGTGGCGAGGCCTCCCTCAGAGGCCAGTGTTCAGAAGGGGCAGTGCCAGCCTCCCAGCATGTGCCCCTTTGCTCCAGGATGGCCCTGCTAAGCCCAAGTCTCGCCACCCAGCATTTAGTGAGCCACCCGCAGTATGTAGGTGCTGAACCATGTGTGTGATGCAGCGATGAACACAGCACTGCCTTGACACCTCCCCCTGCCCCCTGCAAAGAGATCAGATTCTGGGGGAGGCATAGACCTGGGGCCCAGGGGCCAGGGCTGCCTCAAGGAGCTGATGTCCAAGCTGCAACCTGGTGAAGCGGAGGACAGGAGGGCATTCCGGGCAAAGGAAACAGCATGCGCCAAAGCCTGGAGGCAGGGATGACGGAATCATCCGGGGAACTGCAGGGTGTATGGAACGGCTGGGTGAGGCTGGAGAGGCAAGCAGGTGATGGCTGTGCTTTATCCTGCAGCCGGGTGTTTAAGCTGGAGAGTGCGGTTAGTGCTTTAGAATCCCCCTCTGGCTGCTGGTGGAGATCAGACTGGGCTAGGAACTTGGGGGAGAAATGGCCTAGGGTGCCTGTGAGACTGCAGATGGGATGGGGTTAGGGAGCTTGTCCTGCTGGGGCACAGACAGGCAGGGTGACCCCAGGGGAGTGTGCCTGGCATGCCTGGACCCTGGGTCCAGGTTCTGCCTGAAGGATCTGGGTGCCCTAGCAGAGGGCCTGACCCAGCTGGGCCTCAGTGTGCATGCTTTACCAAAAATCCTGCCTGGAAGGTTTGGCTCTGAAATCCTTCTGGGCCTGTTCCCTGGGTAAACCGGGAGGTCTGATTGGGAGTGGAGCTCTAATGTTGGGGTCCAAGGGCAGGCTCAGGGCAGGGGAGCTTCCCCAGCCTTCTCTCTCCTTTCCCTCCCCCAGCCTGTCCTTCCCTGTCTTCTGAATAAAAGACAGGCCCTGAAACCAGAGGACCCCTCTGCACAGGCCACCTGCTGTTTTCCCCTTGAAAGTACAGCCTTGGAAGTTTTTTATTTGCCTCCCGGCTCATTTCTGACATTCCTTTCCGACCACAGTGGAGTTGCCTGGGCTGCCTGGGCTCAGGGCCCCCCTGTCTCTCACAGCGATGGGCTGACCTCATCTCCGAGGGTGCCGAGGCCAGGAGGGGGCGGGGCCTGCCCCTCCTCCAGGACCTGGGGCCCAGCAGCCAGGGATTCAGCTGAGGACAGGTCTCCCGCTTCTCGTCCCCCTCCCCTCTGGGCTTTCCAGTGAAATGTCTAGAGGAGCCCAGTGGGATCCAGGGCTCGCCCGCCACAGCTCTTCTGGGTGGCTCGAGGGGTGGTTGCGTTGGGGTGGGCACCCATGTCCCAGATAAAGACCCTGAAGCCCAAGGAAGGGTGCTGACCCTGGAGAGGATTCCTCTGCTGGGATTCATCAACGCTGGTCTTCAAGGCCCCGAGCATTGGGGTGCCCGCTCCCTTGCTTCTCAGGCCCTTAGAGAAAATGAAGCCTCCGACAGTGACAGAAGGCAGAGTGATGTAGACACAAAGCTGCCTAGGAATCGGCCAAGCTCTTCTGCAGACCGTCCCCTCCTCTGTGCAGCCAGATGAGGGGGTGAGGAGGCAGGCTGGGGTTCCCTTGGCTCCAGTCTGCTTGTGCCGCTCCCACCTCGCACTTAGCAGCTTGTTATCCCGTCTGCTGCCGCCCCCGCCCCTCCTCCTGGCCCCCGCCAGGCCACCCGCCCAAAATAGAAAAGGAAAGGAAGTTATTTCCACAGGCAGCGGCAGCCCGGCCCGGAAAAGCTCCCCTCCAGTGAGGGGGCCGCGGGATTCCTGGAGCTGGAGACCAAATCAAAGCCAGGCCCTGGAGCCAAAGTGGCCCCCACCGCCCCCGGCTGCCTCCTGCGTGTGTCACTCCCGGATTCAGCAGAACACGTGTCCTGCGGTTGCCACGCTGCAGGCCACCGAGGAGCTGTGGGGAGCTCCTGGCGGGGCCCCAGGCTGCCCTCAGGCCCAGGGCGGCAGGGCGGGAGCCCGGGAATGGGGAGGGCACGGCTACTGCCTTTCTTCCTCTCCTTCCCTTCTGGCTGTGGCCTCCGCGTGGCACAGACCTCCTGCCAGGCTGCCAGGCACCTGGCCTCTGAGGAGCAGCCCCGAGCGCCCCTGGAACAAGAACCTCCTGCTCAGGGTGCCTTTCCGAACGCTGTTCAAGAGCCCGGAGCGGGGCTGTACCCGCGGGCAGGGAGGCAGCGGTTTCTAGATGAGAGAGACTCTCAGAGGGGAGCGGGTCTCGCCCAAGACCACCCTGCTGGCTTGTGGCTGTGCCAGAACTGGAGACGGGATTTGCTCTACTCTCTAGGGGTCTTGGTGTCCTCATACCCACCCCAACCCCTGCGTAATGACATGCATAAAGGCCCGGGGCGGGCTGGGCTGTTGGTTCATTTGGAGCACACCTGTTACTCAGCAGCCACACGGCGCCGGGTGCTAGGGATAGAAGCATAAAAGGACACGATCCCTGCTGCTTTAGAGGATGTTTATAAACATCTACGCCTACATCCACACCGTCCAGCACAAGCGCCAGGAATAGAGAGCTCTAGAGCAGCGGTTCTCAACCTGTGGGTCACGACCCCTTTGGGGGTCGAACGTCTTAGACCATCGGAAAACACATATATAATTACATATTGTTTTTGTGATTCATCACTATGCTTTAATTATGTTCAATTTGTAACAATGAAAATACATCCTGCATATCAGGTATTTACATGACGATTCATAACAGTAGCAAAATTACAGTTATGAAGTAGCAACGAAAATAATGTTATGGTTGGGGGTCACCACAACATGAGGAACTGTATGAAAGGGTCGCGGCATTAGGAAGGTTGAGAACCACTGCTCTAGAGGCTTAGAGGCCTCGAGGGCACTGTGGTGCACAGCTGTGAGTGGAAGCAGCGGAGGCCACGGGAAGGAGGAGTGCCATCCTGAGCAGGATCCTGGTGTGAGGGATGGACCAGGACACCCGTGTTGGGGCCTGACTGTTCCCTCCTCATTGTCACCTCTCGCCCTCCAGCATCGACGTGCTGGACTCTGCACCCCCTTCCAGCCAGAGGCGCTATCGGAACTGGAACCCGCCACTGCTGGGCAACCTCCCTGACGACTTTCTCCGCATCCTGCCCCAGCAGCTGGACAGCGTGCAGGTATGGAGGGAGGCCCCGCCTGCTGCACAGCCTCTCTGCTTGCCCACAGTTTGGGTCAGCCCGTTTCACTTTCTGATACTTAAGCCCGGGCGGAGCTGTTTCTGTTCCCTGGGTTTGCAGGGAAAGAATGCTGAAACGAAAGCCTAGTTTCCTGTCTGGGCCGGGAGGTTTCCTGTTCCACCCAGGAAGGTGACAGCCCTGAGGACACTCTGGCCGCAGCCATCACCCCAGGCCTGAGGGAGGTGGGCCTGGGGCTACCCAATGGCAGGGAGCCAGCGCGACTTCCTTCCCTCTCCTGGGAAAGGGCCAAGGCCGCCTCTCCCCAGAGGTGGGCATGTCCTAAGGGCTCTTGCAGAGGGGGTGGCACCCTGAGACCACTGGTGCAGCGAGAGTTTTGAGTTTGGGGATCGTGTGTCGGCTATTGAGCAGTTTGCAGATCACTTTTCAGGACTGTTCAGGGTGTAGAGAAAGGCACGGGGTGGTCCAGGAGAGGAAAAGTCATTGTTAAGCCCTTTCTGCTTCCTTAGCAGAGAGAACTGTGGCCCGAGCAGTTGGATCTGGGCCTGTGACTGGGTCCTGAAAGGAGGTGCAGGTCCCAGGGTGCGGCTGGAAGATCCTGGGGCAGGACAGATGTTCACCCAGATGTGCACAGATGTTTATGCTCGGGTGCCCTTGTGACTAGGCATTCAACATGCTCACTTCCCTCCTCAGGGGAACCCCAGGGGCTCCAAGCCCATGAACAGAGAGGGAGGCCTGCCCCCCGCGGCCGGGCCCGGGCCCCGGGACCAGGAGAGCCGCTGGAAGCAGTACCTGGAGGACGAGAGGATCGCGCTCTTCCTGCAGAATGAGGAGTTCATGAAGGAGCTGCAGCGCAACAGGGACTTCCTCCTGGCCCTGGAGAGAGGTGGTGCACCGGGTGGGGTGCTGTGCCCCTTCTCCGTGGCGGAAGAAGTGGCTGATGTAGCTTGGGGCTCAGGCGAGGCAGGGGGCTGGAGGCCAAGGGCTGGGACATGGCCCCCACCACATGATCCCTGGGGGAGCCCCAGAACCCTGCCAAACGGGGACCAGCATCACCAGCCACCCCTCCTCTCACCCCCATATTCAGAGGAAGAGAGGTGTGCCCTCTTGGGCCCTCTTCTTCCCCCAACATGTCTGCTCTGTGCCAGGCACTGGCCTTGGCATGATGTGTCTGGAGCTCCAGGAACAGTGACTGGTCCGTGGGTGCCAGAGTCGGAGCCTCCCCGAGTGGAGGATGTCGGAGCAGGGGCTCTGGAGTTTTGGGGGTGTTTGGGTTGTCTTTGGCCCAGGGGCCCAGCTCTCCGGCCTGGCTGCCTTTGCCTTCAGGAAAAGTGTGTTTGGGTGGAGTGCAGCGAGAGGGCTGTGCCAGGTCTGTCTTACGGGTCACAGTGGCAAGTGTGTGTGTGACTGACAGCATGTCGTAAGGGAGGAACAAGGTGTGCAGGGAGAAGGGTAGGCTAGACCGAGGCCCAAGGCCAGCCCTAGTTCTGTAGCAAAAGTGCTGGGGGTCTTTGAGCATTTCCTTTTAAACAAAGGGCTTAGACGATACGATCTTCAGAGTCCTCCTGGTTCTGCCGCTCTACCATTCCAGTGCTTGTCAGGGCAGTAGTTTCTGTGATATCAATGGTTCCTTGACAGCCGGCAGACCTGTGTGCACATCTTTTGTGTGTGCTTGTGTGTGAGTCTAGGGGTTTGGCCTCCAACCACCACCTTGGTCTCAGCCCAGGCGCTTACTTCCCTGACCTGAATGTGGTCCTTTTCCAGATCGATTGAAATACGAGTCCCAGAAGTCCAAGGCCAGCAGCGTGGCTGTGGGAAATGACCTTGGCTTCCCCTCTCCTGCCCCAGGTAACCTTGCCTTCCTGGGAGAGAAGCCCCCTGCTGTGCTTTGCCTATTTGGAGTTGGGGGTAGGGTGACAAGATGGGCTGGCTGGAGGGTGCTGTCCCCGCACTCCACTCACTGCGGAGTGAGATGGCCCCTCTACTTAGCAGCCCTGAGTTCTTATAATCCAGCAGCTGCTGGAGCCCACAGCCGGGATTGGCTAACGCCCTGGCTGAACTCCTCAGAGGTGTCTGGAACATGGGCAAGAATGGGACACGCCACAACACATAACGTCCATGTGGGGAGGAGGGACAAGGACTCCAGAGACTTCCAAGTCCTGGTCTCTGCCCCAGGGGGAGCTTGTGGAGATACATCTAAGAAATAGGTAGAGCTACCAGCAAAGCTAAGGACACTCTGTTGATTATAGCAAATGCATCAGGAGGAGAAGGGCAGGACCAGTCAGGGAAGGGGTCGCTCACTCATTCACTCATTCATTCATTCATTCATCTGGTAGTTGGGGAATATCTACCATGGGCCCGACCCTGCCGTTACATTGGGGGAAGGGAATTTTGAGCTTCATGTGTAAGATGGTGAGAAGCAAGAATTGCCTCAAAAGTGGGCCAGATGCCTCCAGGAGCCCTAAGTGGCTGAAGGAGGGCCGGGGGCGGACAGCAGCCTGTTGGGATGCACAAGCGAGGTCAGGCTGGGAACATGGGGCAGAGAGACCCAGAGACCCCTGTTCCACCCTCAGCACCTGGACTTTGCCTGTATATGTGCATAGTGGCCCTTTGCCAACCAGAGCCCTCCACACACACACAGGCTGCCCGCCTCAGAGACAGAATCCACAGACCTCACATGGTGCGGTGGAGTCGGGATGGGGAGCAGCGGGTGGGGAGCTCAGCCGATCCTGGCTCGCAGGAGAAAATCCTGTGGAACTGATTCATAAGCAACAGGCTGGAGCTTAGGCCCCACCAGATGTGCATCTGAGGGTTTTAACAGCAGCCTCTGTCCTTGATCCTGAATTAACTATAGACACCAGGGCCGCTGAGATGGATCAGAACGACTCACAGGGGACTTAGTGAACAATGTGACTCGGATTAGCTGAGCGGCAGGGTGGAGGGCAGGGGCCTTCACTCTTCTCTCTAGCTGGCCCTCAGAGGTGCCTCCCCCTTCCAGGAACCAATGACGCCAACCCCGCCGTGTCTGAAGATGCCTTATTCAGGGACAAGTTGAAACACATGGGCAAATGTGAGTCCAGTCCATGTCCCCCTCTTCGATCTTCTCACACCGGCCCTGTGGCCTCGTGGCTGGGAGGGAGCCACCCAGAATTTTTAATGCAGCCGACTCTTGATGAACCCAAGCGACATTTTAATCGCAGGCTGGCTCCCTCAGCCTTCTTGCCTCATTTCCCTCTGCAGCTGAGTCTGGATACAAATTAAGTTTTAAATCCTCTTGAGCTGTCTGCAGAAAAATCATGTGCTGCACCCGCCCTCCTCCTCCCCCCCTTCCCCCAAGTTTTACTGTTCTCTGTGGCTTAGCCGGGCCTGAGTGGGGCGGTCTTTGCTAAGCCCACTTTCTGCAGGCGAGAGGCCTGTGGGTCCGTGACCTTTTCCCACAAAGTCCTGCCAGCCAGGGCTCACCGTCCCCTGCCCCGCCCCTCCCACCGCTCCACAGACACATACCCGTGTGCGAATGAGGTTGCCATCCTCTCAGGCTCCATTTCAAGGAAAATCTGGGATTAGTCACGGAAATCCCAGAACCAACTCTGGAGGTGGCGAGGGGAGGGGGGTAGGCGGCGGGAAAGAAAGCCAAGAGGCATTGCCGCTTGTCAAGCTGAGAAGGAATACCTCGATCTGGGGCTGCCAGCTGTCCCTGGTCCAGCTCCCCGTAGCCTGTGCTGCCCCTGCAGGCCAACCCAGGACAGCAGCCTCACTCCCCGGGGGCACCAGCCTGGCGTCACCTCCCAGCTCCCTGGGCTCCTGGGCCAGTCTGCGCATCTGCCCCCGAGCCCTGGTGGGCAGCTCCCTGGTGCTCCCGCTGCTGGCTCACAGGTCTCCCTGCCCGCAGCCACCCGGAGGAAGCTGTTTGAACTGGCCAGAGCCTTCTCGGAGAAGACCAAGATGAGGAAGTCAAAGAGGAAACACTTGTTGAAGCATCAGTCATATCCTTTCTGGCCTGGCCCTGGGGGGGCAGTGGTGGGTCCTAAGGGCACCGGGACCCTGGGCCGGGGCTCTGCGGCCCTCCCGTCTCCCTGAGCCCTGCTGCCAGCCTGCTGCCCCTTCTCTCTGTGCCCATCGCCACCACCATGACCAGGCCTGGGGAGAGGGCCAGCACCCCCCCCCCCTTGGGGCCCCCCCCCCCCCCCCCCGCCTTCCTCCTGGAGGCTTCTAATTGTCCTGCAGCTTTTGTGCTTTTTGCCTGGAGTAAACGACATCTTGGGAGAAAACATGGTGGTTCCGCTGAAATCAGCAAACCTTTCCCTAGTTTCTCGAATTGAACTGATCCCCAGATCTCTCTGCCTCATTCCAAGCAGGTTGACTTTCACTTCCTGGAGTAAAGATAAGGATTTCCCCATTTTTACCCAGGCTCCCATCCATGATTGTCAAATAGGGCCCAGGATATTAGAAGCGGAACAGCCTAAGGGGAACAGGGAGCGAATTGCTTCCCTCTTACCAGAGGGGAGGTATGGGAGGGTCAGGGCCTGGCTGCCCAGCTGAAAGGAATGGAGTCTGGGGGAGATCTTGAGGGGGGGTGTTGGGGGGTTAAGGCTGGTGTGGTGGAAGCTTCCTGAGCTTGGAGCGGGTGGTGGAGGACTAAGGGCAGGGAGTTGGAGTCCTATGGCAGTGCCCACCCATCCCTGGGACAGTTTTCCTGAATGGCCGGGCAGGCTGGGGGCTGCTGCGTCAACAGCCAATCTCCTGGATGACGTGGAGGGCCACACCTGTGGTAGGCACGGAGGGCGGGGTGGCTTGATCTCGAAGTTGCCTGTGGTCAGTGGCCCTCCAAGAAGAGGGTCTGGGTGTTTCATGGGTGACACACCAAGGATTTTGGGGGACAGGTGACCCAAAGAAATGGATTCTCCCACTTACACCATCTTGCCTCCCCCTTCCTCCCACCCCTGAAAGGGAGCCCCGGCCACACCTCCACCTAGATCTCTACCTGGAGCACAGAGAGCCAGGTGCTGTTGCTAGGCAGTAGTCTCTGCACTGTCGGGGGCAGACAGGCTTCAACTTGAGAACCAAGCTCCGGGCAGGTTCAGTCTCTGGGCCCAAGGCCTTTAGCATTCATCCAGTCCCTCCCAGAGGCCACACGGACAGAAGACACTGCCTCAGAGCCCACTATGCCTCTGAGAGAGGGACCTTCTGTGGTCAGGAGACATCAGAAACGAGGGCTTGAGGGGCCTTGGAGGTCACTGGATAGTCCCATTTCATAGATGAGGAAACTGAGGGAAAATCTTGTCCAAGGTCGTGGAGCTCAGGGATGGAGCCAGGCTGGCAGACCAGTGTCCTCATCTGCCCTGTGCCCTGCTGCCTTCTCACCAGACCCACATGCCCCCCTCCCCCAGGGGTCAGCATACGCCCCTGCTCAGCCTGGGGACATGCCTGGCTGAGCAAGGACCTGTGGGTGGAGGATGAGGCAGCTTCCCTCTGCTTTTCAGATGAAGACTTCCGGGGCAGGCGGCAGGAGGTGCCCAAGGTGGAGGAAGCCCTAAGGGAAGGACAGTAAGAGGTAAGGCCTGGAGCCGCAGCTGCCCAGGGCTGCCCGCCCCACACCCTGGGTGTCTTTGCAGGAGTCCAGAGGCATCAGGAAACTAGATGGGGCAGGCCCTGAGTTTCTTCCCTCCTCGCTGTGGCAGGGGACACGAGCTTCTGTCGGACAATAGTCTTTTGCATTTCTTTTATTTATTTATTGGATGAAAGATAATCATACCTGCCAATGCCAGATGCTGGAGACAGGAAAAAAATAAAACCACGTTACTCTCCAATAGTTTACAGCCTCGTTGAGAAAACAGTCCAGGACACACACAGCACACTGAGAGGACAATGTAGAAAAGACAGGGATGTCCGTACCCTGGCCGCACACACACACAACTCTCCCATTACTCCTCCTACTCCCTCAATCCTAGCTCTCCTGGTAGCTCTGCCCTTGACCCTCTTGGAAATCTTCTCACGCCTGCCCTGGCCGGTGTTGCTCAGTAATCAGAGCATCGACCTCACACACCAAAGGGTCCCAGGTTCAAATCCCCATCAAGGGCACATACCCGAGTTGTGGGTTCAATTTCTGGCCCTGGTTGGGGTGCGAGCAGGAGGCAAGCAATTGTGTCTCTCATATCGATGTTTCTCTCTCCCTCCCTCCTTTACACTCTCTCTAAAAGTCAATGGGAAAAATATACTCGGGTGAGGATTAAAGAGAGAGAGAGAGAGAGAGAGAGAGAGAGAGAGAGAGAGAAATCTTTTCACTCGCCATGGCATGGCCACCACCCTCTTTTACAGTAACAGTAATACTGTAAAATCTGAATCTCCATCTCAGCTCCATAACCCCAGCTATGCCCACGATTGTCTTTCTAGCTCTAGATGTCCACGCACTGAAGGCCCATCTCTCCCCTGACTTCCCCACGTCATTTCTCTTACTTTTTCCTTCTCGTCACCTGGCTAACAGCCACTGGTCTCTTCACCGCCCCTCCTCTGTTCATTCCATCACCGGAACACTTCAGTTCATTTGTCCCTGCTCTCGGCATGGGTCTTCTGAGTCCTAAAGGTTTATGAACTCCTCAGGCTGGTACGCGGGGCCTACTGAATTCTGACCCCCATTTACTTTTCTGCTGCTACAGAGGCTTCTAGTCTGGCTCATCTGAGCTGCTACTGTACCACAGAGGGCTGGGCACTTCGCCTCCTCTCAGCCCTCCCATTCAGCGGCTTCCCCCGGAATTCTAGTCCCCCGCTCCATCTCTAGCTGCTAGAGTCCCTGGTGTTCTGCAAGTTGGACCATTTCTAGGAGCTTGGATGTGTGTGTGTGTGTGTGTGTGTGTGTGTGTGTGTGTCCAGGCAGAGTTCCAAGGCTGACACAGTCCTCAGAGGAAGGAGAGGGTTTCTGTCTTTGGTAGCTTCTGCCCAAAACCATCTCTCCCGGAACCAGTGGTGAAGGACCACAGGGCCTCACCGGAAAAGACTTCCCCATCTCTTCTCCTTACCAGATGACAGTTCCTCCTCGCTGGAGATGATCTGACCCGGTGGAGGCAGCCGGAGAGCAATACCGGCCCCCAGTTGAAGAACCTAGCTGCAGCCGGACAGACGGACAGATGGTGCTTGAGTACCGAGGCCCAGCGATTCTCCGGCCACAGTCCAGCCGAGCCACTGCCACTTTCAATGGGACTTAGAACTTCGGAGTTGCATGCTGTGATTGGAGGAAGGACCTGGAAGGAGGGGTGGGGGGCGGGTATGGGAGGGTGGTGATTGGCCAACCAGGGCCCCTTTTGTAGCCAGGCTGTTCTATGGGCAGAGTGGAAATGCAGGATCCAAACCCCTTCTTTAAAAAAAAATTCCAGAAACAGGCAAAGGTTGGAACGCCACAAAGGGCAGGATGACCCTCCCAGAGGCTCTTGGGCCTGATGGTGGAGCCCCGCCTCCCAGCCTTTCCTGTCATCCCTGCTGGGCCACAGACACTGCCTGATCCCCTTCCCCATCCCCAGCTCCCTCTGGGCACTTGAGCCCTTCAGTCCCACCGTCTCCTATGGCACAGCCCCTGCACAGGGCGCCAGGAGGGAGAGCCCTGGGCAGTCACCGGGCCCCCTCTGAGGGGTGATGAGCCACTAACTAAAGAGAGGCATCTGCTGACTACCCTGCCTGGCCCCTCAGGCTGCCTCCTTAGGGGCTGGCACGACCCCCAGCAGGGATGGGGAGGGTGGCCGCCCCGGAGCTGGAGGACCCTGGTTAGGCAGGAGTAGTGTGGGGCAAGGGGACGAGGCTGTTCCGGGTGGGAGCGCCTGGGGCAGAAGGGCTGGCTGGGTGCCCCTTGTCGAGGGCCCAAGATCCAGGTGAATGATCCCAGGAGGAACAGGAGAACTCCGCTTCTGCGAACCTGACCCGGCGTCAACCACTGCCAATAGGAGGGATGAGAGCGCGCCGACCTCTCCTCTGGGGAGACGGGAATCCTGGGCAGCCCGGGGTGTGAGTCACCTCCTCTCCCCACACCGCCCCCGAGTGTGGAAGCAGCCCAGCCGCGCGGGGGCCGGGAGGGCGTGAGCCAAGCTTTTGCGGGGCCGGGTGGCCTCAAGTCACCCCGAGATGGCGAGGGCGTGGCGGGCGCTCAGGGCCGCAGGCGGAGGCGAC
>NW_006285483.1:2552297-2552665 GCF_000327345.1 Myotis davidii
GGCTGGGGTCCTGGCCACGCTCTCAGCTAGAACCCTGCGCACCGCGGGGGAGCTCCGGCCCCGCGTCTGTGTGTTGTTGCTTTATTAGTGTTTTCCTTTTTCTTTTTTTCCTACGTGTGGGTTTTCTCTTGGGGCTGTTTCTTAGAATTCCTGTAATAAAGACTCGGTGTTCTCTTGGTGCTCTGATGTGGCCGGCCCCGTGGGCTGCACCCTCTCTTCCCGTCCCGCAGCGTTTGGCCCCGGGAGCGGGAGCGTCGCGCCGGTGCGCCATCTGCCTGGGGCCCCGTTAAGCCGCCGCGTCTGTAAGAGCTGAAGGCTCGGACCCGGCACTGCTCTCCCGAGGTGACACTCGCCGCCCGCTGGCTTTG
>NW_006285483.1:2553644-2555570 GCF_000327345.1 Myotis davidii
GGGGGACTCCCCCGCCCTCCCCACCCCGGGAGAGCAGCCCGCTGGCTGGTAGGCGAAGGAAGCCGACAGGAAAGCCAGCCCCCAGCCACAGGCCAGCTCGTCACCTCCTTAGATAAACAGAACGCTGGAGAAAAGGCCGGATGGGAGGCTGCAGGGAGGTTCCGTCTCAGACTTCAAAGGGCCCGCAGACATCTTCCAGGTCAAATACCTCGTTTCCCCCGCTCCCAGCTCAGCTGGACCAGCTCCCAGGCCAGGGAGCTCACCGCCAGAGAGGAGGCGGGTGCCTTTCCCGACGGGGCAGTTCTCAGCGTTAAAAAGTTCTTCGCGTGTGGAGCCCAGAGGCCTCCCGTGGCTTCCACCTGCACATCTTGTTTCTGGGCCCCCGTCACCCAGGCCAAGGCCACCGCTCTCCCCCGATGCCATGTTTGAGCTGAGTGACCCCACCCTCTCCTTCTGGACAAACCCCGCAGGCTCCTCCCCTCCCTACAAAGAGGGTCTCCCCCGCCCTCCTAGACGGAGGTGGGCTTGTAGATTGGTGTACCCGGGGCAGCTGGTGACGCGCCAAACCTGCTGTTTGGACCTGGACAAACCAAGAGTACCCTCTAACCTCAGCTCCGTACATTCGTTGCTGATAGCCCGGGACCAGGGTAATCCCTGCAACAAAGCCGCAGCACTAGGACTGTATTAGAAGTGACAGTTCTCAGTCCCACCCCAGTCCTACCGAACCAGCAACTCTGGGCGTGCAGCCCAGCAACCGGTGGTGCGATGTACACAAAGTTTGGGAGCCATGGTGCCAGGCCAGGACAGAGTACTGGCTTCACAATAGAATTGCCTGAGTAATTAAAAAAAAAGTCCTGATGCTCAGTACCCCAGACCAGTGAAATCAACAACCATGAGTTAGTTATTGAAAACTCCTCCAGCAATTCAAGTTGGCCATCAAATGGGAGGACCGGCGCACTAAGCAGTCTGTTAGGTGTCTCGTGTTAGCCCAGTTAACCTTGCCCCGTAAATGGCCGCTTTACAGATGACGTAATGACAGTTCAGAAAGGTTAAATAACTTCCCCAGCATCCCAGAGCTAGCGAGGTGGGAAGCAGATTCCTAGGCCTGGCTCCATCCCCTACACCTCTGCCGTTCCAAGTGTGCCCTGTGGGCCAGCTGCACTGACGTCACTGGGAGCTGTTAGACATGCATGTAGTCCGGCCCCACTCCAGAGCGCCTGAACCTGAACCTGGGGTGGACCCTCACAAGCCCTCCCGGAGGCTCTGCCACATGCTCACGTGTGAGGACCATAGTTCTACAGCCTTGCCACTCAAAGCTTGGTCTGTGGACCGCCAGGGTCAGTATCATCGGGAGCTTGTTAGAAACACAGAATTGCGGAGTCTACCCCAACCCTACTGAATCTGCATGTGCATTTCAACAAAAATTCACCAGGTGACTTGCCCGTGCATCAAGACTTGAGAAACACTATTCTAGAACACGGGTCCTCTGACGCTTGGGGCCCATTCCCAGAGACTCTGGTTTAATTGCTTTGGGATTTAGCCTGGGAATCAGATTGGAAGAGCTCCTCAGGTGATTCGAATAGGTGGCAAAGTTTGAGAACCACTCACCATTTGCCTATTAGCGTAGATGAGAATGAGAGTGATTGGAACCACAGAGGAGGGTATAGGGAGAGAAGGCAAAGAAAGCACACCGAATCCAACAGGAGTGCAGGAGAGGAAGCCTCTGTCCATGATGGGGAGTGTGTATAGGTCCCAGGAAGGAGCTGGGGTGGGCCAGATGACCACTCAGCCATCTGCCCTCACACACCATGCTCACCTGCAGATTCCGGGCTTGTGGTAAGCACAAGGTGATACTCACCGACTTATCTCCTGCAAAAATGCTGAGCCAGGCTATCTGGAGCAGGGGTCCTCAAACTACGGCCCACG
>NW_006285484.1:0-1598 GCF_000327345.1 Myotis davidii
TTGTAATACTTTAAGCAATAAAACAAAAAACAACCAAACAAAAAGAGCATGGAACATTCAAGCAGGGCCAATAAGAAGGAAATCTAGGATAAAGAACTCCAGAATATTCTATTAATTTAGTTTCCCACGAAGTATCACTGTTTTTTAAATATTATAATAGGAGATTTACAGCATAACCTCTGTGTAAACTTCATGCTTATTAGCACAAATTTTAATCCTAAATAAAACTATGTAAGATTCTCATTTCACCAAGTAGAAATACAAATAATGATTTCTGATCCTTTAAACAATTATGCTACAAATCTAATGAAAAAAATAATTGGATGCCTGAACCAAATTATTCAAACTTATTCATTGAGCACCTTGCCAGGAGGCATTCTGCTAGAGTTGGGGACCAAGTAAAACAGAGGTATACAGACCTAACACACTAGGCCAAGATTCTGAGTGGGCAACATCAGTTAAAGGTTCCCGCTTTGTTTCAAGAAGACTTGTTTTTGTCTAGTCTATACATTATAATAAAACCCCGCACACCAAGGAGTACAGTCCTTATTTTACGTGCTTTCTTCTTTTTTTGAAAAAATATATTTTACTGATTTTTCACAGAGAGGAAGGGAGAGGGACAGAGAGTTAGGAACATCGATCAGCTGCCTCTTGCACACCACCCACTGGGGATGTGCCCACAACCAAGGTACATGCCCTTGACTGGAATCAAACCTGGGAACCTTCAGTCTGCAGGTCTAAGCTCTATCCACTGAGTCAAACCAGTTAGGACTATGTGCTTTCTTCTTAAGTAGAATAAGAGCTTCTTGAATAAAGTGATTGCCTGTAGACCACTAGATACTCATGAGTGTTGCAAGGTGTTTGTATCCAGGCAGGTGCTGAGTGACTTTTGGGTAAACATTCATTTGGGTATATAGCAATGCAAGTCAGAGGAGATGTTTCTTTATGTTTCCAGGTTCCTGTGGTCTCTGTGATGGCTACTGGTTCTTCCCTAAGGATAATGGAATAGTAGTTTATACTGTTACACCGGCCAATAGGGAGATTCTGGAAATCAAATAAAGCCACCAAGGAGATGTCACATACGAATGCGATGGGGTGGGGCTCAGACAGAAGAGAGTATTTGAAGAAAATTTAAATTTGGCAAGAAAAGGACAGACAGGAAAGAGCAGGGACAACAGAACATCAGTAGGAATTGGAAAGCCATTTGGTTTTATGCTTTCGTTGTCTGAATGAGAAGAAAATGTCTCCAGAGGTAAACTAAATTTTCAATGGCACATAACACTTAGTCCATAGAGGCTGAATTAGAGAAAGATGAACAGAATGAAGGCTGGTAGCGAGGGGAGAAGTTGAAAGTCAGAAGTGGAGGGGAAATGAGAGGCTGAATCAGTGCCTAGAGTTTAGGGAAGGAGCACTTTTTTTTTTTCCTTTGGTGGTGGTTTGTTGGTAGAAGAAGGAAGTCAGAATAGAGGTATTGTGGAGCAGTTTTATTTAAAACAGAAGCTAAAGACAGACATTCCTGAGGAAGAAATGACATCTGTAACTGAAATGCTGTTTCTGCAAATTCCATTGCTAGCAGTTCTCCTCACGGCTGGGGACAA
>NW_006285484.1:1640-14302 GCF_000327345.1 Myotis davidii
CCTGCTGAGGTAGCCATGGCTTCCCTAATCTCCCGATTCTCAGTGTTTCCTTCCTGGCACCTTTCTTCATTCTCTCTCCTTCCAGATGCCTTTTCTTCTCCTCATTCTATTTGTTCTTTTGCTACAGCCTTCCAGGAGGAGATCGCCTTCAAAATAATCCACAGCTCATCCTTCTACAACCATTCCTGGGTGAAAATGCAGAACTCTGCTTGGTTGGGTGACTCAACCAAGTTCTTGCAGACTCATGACTGGGACACCAACTCTGGCAGAATTACTTTACTGCGTCCTTGGTCTAAGGGCAACTTAAGCAAGAAAGAGAGAAAAAAAAAAACTGGAAGAATTCTTCCATGGGTTCTCCATTACAATGCCTCAAGTAATTCACAGACATGCCAGTCAATGGAAGTTCAATTCCCAAAATGGGGAGGTGCAATGTGCTGCGTGAGGGGTGTGTGTGTGTGTCTCAATCATTTCCTTATTCCAATTTTCCCGTACATTCAATCCTTTCAGCATTCTCTGTCTGTACATTTATTGTAACCTCTTGCGTTTCATTCACCCTACGTCAGTGGTTCTCAACCTTCTGCCCCTTTAAATACAGTTCCTCATATTGTGATCCAACCATAAAATTATTTTCGTTGCTACTTCATAACTGTAATGTTGCTACTGTTATGAATCATAATGCAAATATCTGATATGCAGGATGGTCTTAGGTGACCCCTGCGAAAGGGTCATTTGACCACCAAAGGGGTCTCAACCCACAGGTTGAGAACCGCTGCCCTAGGTTATTACAATCACAACTCTCACACTACGTGCTTCCTTATTCTCTTACTCTTACCATTTATGTCACCTTCTTTTAACAATTTGTTCACTTCAATTTCCAAAAAAAAGTTATTATTTCTTCCACTTTCAACTACCACCAATTACATTTTTTCTGAACTTTTGATCAAACCAGACTTTGTTCCATTATTTCAAAACCCCCAAACTTCGTCTATTTCCTTTTTTGCTTCCACTAATTTCATCTTTTCATTTCCTCTAATTTACAATCTCTTTCCTAGATCCCTTTGAGATTCAGACATTAGGATGTGAGCTGCACTCTGAGAGAGCCATAGTAGGCATCTATGGTTTTGCTTATCAAGGATCAGATTTCCTGCAATTCCAGAACAATTCATGGCTGCCATCTCCAAAGGGTGGAACAAGAGCTCAGGATGTGAGCAGAGTATTCAATCAGTACCATGTCACCAAGAGAGAAAAGTACAGAGCATTCTAAGTGACTGCCCATGTCTCCTCTTGAGTATCCTCGATGCAGGGAAGACAGATCTCCAGAGACAAGGTCAGTCCCATAACCTTCCTCCAAGAGTTTTCTAAAATTCTACCTTCTCACCACCCCTTTAAATTGAGAGAAGGAGTCAAAAGGGAGAAAGATAATGGGTGAATTCCCAGCATGTCATAGATATGTCAGTCTAAACCAGTGATGGCGAACCTTTTGAGCTTGGTGTGTCAGCATTTTGAAAAACCCTAACTTAACTCTGGTGCCGTGTCAGATATAGAAATTTTTTGATATTTGCAACCATAGTAAAACACTTATATTTTTGATATTTATTTTATATATTTAAATGCCATTTAACAAAGAAAAATCAACCAAAAAAATGAGTTCGCGTTTCACCTCTGACACGCGTGTCATAGGTTCACCATCACTGGTCTAAACTGATGTGAAGATATGAACCTCCAAGTCTGTGTTAGAATCCTTATCTTAAAACTAGAGGCCCAGTGCACCAATTTGTGCACAGGTGGAGTCCCTTGGCCTGGCTGGCAATCGGGGGTGATTAGGTCCACTGTACGGAAGGGACCGCGGGACATGGGCCAACCAGGAAGGAACAGCAGGAGGGCTACAGGGTGTATCAAGCCGGTCTCACCCAATCCCTATCGGCCAGACCCCAGCAGAAAGCTAACCTGCCAGTTTAAACGTCTGCGCAGTGGTGGTCAGTGTGTGTCATAGCAATTTGTGGAAGAGCCAGACGAAGGGTCAAATGAATCGTCGGACACTTAGATTACACTTTTATTATATAGTATCTTTCCTGTTCTCTGCAGTAAAACCAGAGGCCTGGCTGTCCACTGGCTCTAATCCTGGTCCTGGCCGACAGATGCTGGTTTGCCATGTCTCTGGCTTCCATCCAAAGCCAATTTGGGTAAAGTGGATGCGAGGTGAACAGGTACAACAGGGCACTCAACAAAGTGTTATCTTGCCCAATACCTCAGGTTTTCTTGGAGGTAGAAGCCACTGAGACATCTGACTTGTATTGCCGGGAGAGACATACCAGCCTAGGAGGCCAGGACATCCTCCTCTACTTGGGTAAGAAACACTGGGACTCACACTGGGAGTAGGGGTAGATGGTCCACTAGCAGAGCAGGAGAGCCAAGTAAAACATTTGAGATTATTAACTCCAGACCCAAAAGAATGAAAATAGTTCAACTAAAAGAGTTAAAAATGAGAAACCTGCAGAAGTAGGAAGATGTTGAGGGTTAGGTGAAAAATTCAACTCTGAAGAGGGAGGAGAGAGGAAACAAGAACAAAGATTAGTGAGGGGAACACTCTAATAAAAAAGACAAACCAGGGAAAGGCAGTAAACAGGGGGTGGGATTGAAATGACACCCTGTGTGCACCCAAACCCACAGAACATCATCATAATTCCGTGGGCTGGATCATCTTGGCAGTGATGGTGCCCCTGGTGCTTCTGACAGCTCTTTCATTTTGGCTTAGGAAGCGCTGGTATTTTGTGCCCATCTTTCCTGTTCTTTCACCCACTCCCTACTTGTCTTCCCACCTTTCTTCTCTCTCCTCTTAGTCCTTCTTCCTCAGTCCCTTTCCTTTTACTCTTCAGTTCTCACCTCCACCTCATGCAGAGTAACTTCCTTTTCAGTGTACTTTGCTGAATGACTTCTCATTTTTTATCCATTGTTGCAGTCATGTAGGCCCCTTTTCACCTTCTAATTTTTAACTTGAGAGCAAAGTCTATGTCTTTTTAAAATCTGTATCATTTACAAAGTGTATAACTGTATGTAATATGCTTTCAATAAAAGCCTATGTTAAGTTTGCTTAGCATTTACCACTCAGATCAGATACCTGAAGTTCTAGAGCAAGGAAGGAGAAAACAAGGAAGTAACAAGTGACAATATTATATATCCTGCTACTTAACACAAACGCAGTTTTCTATCAATTTGTGAAAAGAATATACTATTTAAAGTTAATTCAGGTTTGAGGTGTATGAAAAGAAAATTTGAGGCAATATCCATAAAAGTACACAAGAAAAAACTCAAGAAAGACAGACTTTATTTTAACATAAAAGTTCTATTTTCTCGTGAGGCAGCAACAAGTGTTCAGATACAGGGAATACATAAGTACACAGTAACTATTTATTACCATTGGAAATGCTGTTCTTTTAGGGAGAATTTTATTAGAAAAACAAAAATTTTAAAAATTGCATTTAAAAAAGATTTAAACAGCTTCAACAGAGATGAAAGATACAAACTTTAAAAAAACATAAATTATATTCTTCAACAGGATTGCATAAACAAAATATATTGTTCAGGGCTGCTCTGCCTATAATTAATTTAAGGCAGAGTAAAACTTAAACATTAAAGTGCGGAGTTAAGTATTCTTATCTTAATGCAAATTCAGCACTTCCTCTGGTCCGGTTACCTCCACTGGTCAATGCATCAAGGAATGAATCTTAAGTTTGAATAGTACAGTAAATTCAGTAGTGGCAATTTTCCTGTTACTTCCTTTAACAAAAGAAAATCTTGACAAACCAGTCCTAAACTTGGACATACCCAAGGCTACAAATTCTTCCATTTTTGAATTCCTTTGAGTAAAAGCCAACCATTGAAAAAGAAAAAGCCTGTCTTTTTGCCAGTTATTCCACAGGTACCTATAGCACCTTCTAAAAGGCGAATTTGGCTTGTCATAAGTGTAAGATAAACAGTTTAAACAACATGAAAAATCTAGAGCAAAAATAATTTTGGCACCCATACTCACATTAACCAAAAAGGAAAAACAGGTATTTTTAAAAAACATAACTGCTCACAAAAAAACATGACAAGCAACAGACTCAGTCATGATCAAAACCAGTAAATTTACATGTCTTTATCAAAACAAATTCTTTAAGGGTAAAAAAAAATAACTTAAGACTGATAAAGTAATTAACCACAGAGTAGCTCCTTTTGCCAAAATATACATGCCACCTATTTCTTTTAATACAATGGAAACACATTTATTTAAAATTATAAAAAAATTAAATTATATTCCCATTGAAGTTATTCTAATTTACTTACTGTACAGTTTTCTATAGAATAACAATTGTAGAATGTAATTTTAGAAAACAGTATTGAGACTGATTAAAAAAAATCAACCCCTTGTGAACTAAGGGTTAAATAAAGTGGAATGGACCTAAGATTAGTCTATTTTCTAGACTGCGATAAAGCTCCTATGTTTAAAATTAGCCCTTTGGCACTGGCAGTTAAAGTTATTTTTAATTTGTACCTTTTTTTTTCTTCTTCAAATATCAGGCTCTATTTCTCCCAAATCCACGGGATATCCTTGGTTGCCATACAATTCATTTACCTACAAATTCACATTCTCTTTACAACCAGACAAGTTCCATTTACAAGACTATGTAAATAATAAAGTTATCCCATTCCCATTTTAAATTACTTTAGGTTAAGGATATATGAAACTCTACAGAAAAACAAAATAGACAAATTTGTTTTGTCTATTTGTGAAATAGACAAACATGCACAACAGAGTAAAAGGAAAAACTTTACCAAGTGGCATTCTAACTGTAAAATACCCTTGTAACTTGTAGGGACAGAGACACAGAAAGTTAAGTGTGAGGCAAAGAAAAGAACACGGATTTAACAGAACGCAAGTCATCCAAAAACAGGCATGTGTGTTTTTTAACCTTGTCTTGAACTTCTTCCTGCCTTTTACACTAACTCACCTGACCTCAGTTTTACCTTTCCTGTACTGCTGACAGAGCAGTTCTCTGTGGGGAAATAGTAAAGTCAAAGGCAAAAAATCAAAGTTCTCAGTAAACCAAACAGAACATTTAGATCCTATATAACTGACTCAGAAGCCACATGTACAAATTCCAAGTAAATTAATTTTAAACAAAAAAGGTACCAAAATTCATCAGTCTCACCAACTAACCTGACAGACTTATGTTTGAATTTATCTAACTTCCCTAAATACATCTCCATTTTAACTTTAACAGGGCATGCTTTTCATTACTTAGAGATTTTAAAATTGCATTTTCAAAGGTTCCTGTTGCTTATGCCCCAAAGCTCTCCTTTCCCTGTTTTCCCCACTGAGTGGAATGTTGGACAAACAACTAGCAAAACCTGTAGGTACCATCTCAGTGCCAGCTACATAAAGAAAACATCAGTCGAAAGACTCTGTGACTACGGATTGCTATTCAATGGATTAGGCTCCTGGCAAACTACCAACCCGGACCAACTCCACAAGACAACATCACAAAAGCAAAGAAGGAAATCCATGCACCATCATTTTATGATCTCTGGGACTATGATACAGTGATGATGAAAGGTAGGATGATACCTGTGGTAAAAGGAGATCATCTGACAAATATTGTGCAGAAAACCAAAGGGGCTTATTACTCCTAGCTAGCAATCAACACTGGGCAGCTTCCTACTGGCTCATGTATTTTCAAACCAATTTCCAATGATGGGTGAGAACTTGTTAAGCACTCATCTCCAGACTACAATTTTTCTGAGCACATGGTGGAATGTACACAGGAGTAGTGAAGAGAACAGCAGTTTTACAAATATTTCACCCAAAGCACAAACTTCTGACATCAAAAAACATAAATCACATAATGTACTAATATTGCTTTTTATTTCTTTTTTTATATACTTGTTCAACGCATTTACTTATCAATTCTTGTTTGGGAGGAGAACACAGTCATGAGAATAAGATTGCTGGGGAAATGTCAACAATCCCTTTGGTCCCAAAGCTGAAAACAGCTGAGAAAAGCACACATTGAGAAAGGGAAACAAGAAACAGAGGCCACCAAAGAATCTTTTGAACATCTGTTTGCTACGTTTCAGAAAATGTCACATTGGTTTTATAAAATAGTCGTTATCATATAAAAGATGGTTCTTGCAGCATCATTCACGTCTCCAGGAATCATTTGCAGGGGTCAGTGTTTTGTTGTGTTTTTGTTTCTAAAGAAGTTTAATTTAAAAACAAAACAACAAAAAAAGTGGTATCAGCCCACCAAAAGCAAAGGATGAGACCTTTCTGTTTCAACTGGCGCTTTAGGAGAAAGCAGGCTAAGCACTGAGGGCTGGCCTTCCAGCGAGCCGGCCACCAGAGGGTGTTCTTCCAGAAGCTGTGCTGGGAGTCACCCTGGAAGCCTGAGCAGGGCACGGCCAAGTGAGCACGAACGCAAGGTGCCATCACAGTCAGGAGATCTGAGGGAGCAGTGGCTACGCAGCACTGGGACCTACCCTTCAGCCTCCTCAATCGGTTCGGGTGGTGTGAGTAGCGAGGCCGAGGGCAGGATTGTACTTGTTCCTCGGGAGACTCGGTCTTGCTCTGCAGACAGGGAGGCCATGGCGATGGGCTGCAGCAGAGTGGTCGTCATGCCAGTGGTGACTGTCAGGCTGTGGCCAGAGCCCTTGAGGGTAAGATCTGGCGTGGGAAGGAGTGGCTTGAGGATGCTGACGAGGCAGAAAGCAGAGCTGCTTTTAGGAATGAAATTCACCTTGTTTTTGTCAGGACAATAAAAGGCTGGGATTTCGTGAAGTTGTTTTGGCCTAGATATAGAACAGACAACCCAATGCATTTAAGTCACAGAACAGTGGAAATCAATTCCTTTATTATTATTTTTTTAAAGCAGATAACAGACACATATAGGGAATACAAATTCAAGCTACGTCAAAAGCTTCAAATGTTATGGACCAAAGAGGGATTGGACACGATTCAAAATCTGTATTTCAGAACGCCGGGAGGACACCATTCACCTTGCTGCTGTCAGTTTCCTGGTGAGCCCGGTGCACCAGAAGCTTTCCCAGGCTGCCAAAAGGGTCCACAGCACAAAACAGGTAAAGAGCTCCTGCAAGAGGGGCTGAGAGATGTGATAAAATGGCTTGTAAAAGGCTTACAAGGAGCACAGGAAGTGACAACCAGTGCACAAAGGAGGAGGGAGAGTTTGGGGAGAAGCAGCCTTCCAAAGGAAGTCACACCTGAGCTGGGTGGTAAAAAATGAAGAAACAGGCCTTGGGAGTGGGTGCAAAAAGAAAAGAGTGTCAAGTGGCAACGCTTTGGGAGGCAGATTTTACCGATGAACAGTGAATACTACCCAGGAACAGCGCTGACAAATGTAATAATTTATTAATAAAGACATTACATGAGGGAGTGGGCTCATGAAGACAGGCCCTGCTCCAGCTGCCACCTCGCTGGTCCTCTCCTGGCCTAAGCCTCCCCCTGAAGGCTCTGGCAGCAGAGGCCTGGGGTAGCGGACCTTGGTTCCAGCCTCTGAACCCTGAGCCTCAGTTGTCTCAGCTCTGAGATGGGTTGAACACCCCCTACCTTTCAGGATTGTCACTGGGACTTAAGGAAATAAATCCCAATGCCTGGCACACAGGTAAGTGTTCAATAGATGGCAATGCCCCCTCTCTGTGTGGGACCTATGAAGATTCTAGCCCCGTGCCTCCCCTGGAAGGGTCTAGATCTGCTCTGTCCCCGAGAAAAGTCACAAAATGTGGCCAGTCAGAATTGAGATGTGTCATCAGAGTGAACTATACAGCAGATCCTGGCAACCTGGTACGTAAAAGGAATGCAAAATACCTCATGAATAACATTTTACATTGACTACATGTTGAAATGACAATATGTCTGGTACATTGGGTTACATGAAACATATTATTAAATTTAAAAATTACATCATTTAAATTGTTTCTTGAATAAAACAGAAACTTAACTCATTGAGTACTTTTAGGCCCACAAATGTGTTTGGCTATGCTGCTGTTAAGAGGACACACTCCTCTATTTTTACTATCTAAGAGTATGTTTTTCTTTTTCTTTTTTTTAATCCTCATTCGAGGAAATTTTTTCATCAATTTTTAGAGAGAGAGTGGAAGAGAGAGGGAAAGACAGGGAGGGACAATATGAGAGAAACACATCGACTGGCTGCCTCCTGCATGCATGAGCCCTGACCATGACCAGGGCAGGGGAGGAGCCTGCATCAAAGGTACGTGCCCTTAACCAGACTCAAACCCAGGACCCTTCAGTCCACAGGCCAACGCTCTATCCACTGAACCAAACCGGGTAGGCTTAATTTTCTTTATTAAAATTTTTTTTTTTTTACTTTAGAGATGAAGGAAGATGGAAAGACAAACAGAAACATCAATGATGAGAGAGAATCACTGACCAGCTGCCTCCTACGTGCCCTCTACTGGGGATTGAACCCACAACCCGGGCATGTGCCCTGACAGAGATTATAGGTCCATGTTCAACCAATGAACCACACCAGTTGGGCAAGTCCTAGGTTGTTATTTGTTTGAAGCTATCTTCTTTTATTTTATTTTTTAAAATATATTTTACAGATTTTTTTTAGAGAGGAAGGGAGAGGGAGAGAGAGTTAGAAACATCGATGAGAGAGAAACGTCAATCAGCTGCCTCCTGCACACCTCCTACTGGGGATGTGTGTGCAACCAAGGTACATGCCGTTGACTGGAATTGCACCTGGGACCTTTCAGTCTGCAGGCTGATGCTCTATCCACTTAGCCAAACCGGTTAGGGTAGAAGCTATCTTCTTTTAAACTTTAAATTTTATTTTTAAAAATTGATTTTAGAGATGGGGTGGGAGAGAGGGGGGCGGGGAGGAGGGAGAGTGAAGGAAGGAGAAAGAGAGAAAAAACATAGATGTGAGAAAGAAACACTGATTGGTTGCCTTGCATCCTGATCAGGGACTGTACCTGCAACCTGTATGTGCCTTGACCAGAATTGAACTGCCACGTTTTTGGTATATGGGACAATGCTCCAAGCAACTGAGCCACGCTCGCCAGGGCTGAGTTTATCCTCTTAAAAATGACCTAAGACAGCACTGGCTGGTATGAGTTGGCTGTAGTGTCATCCTGTGTACCAGAATGTCACCGTTTCAATTACTGGACAGGGCACATACCTAGTTGCTGATTAAACCCCCAATCAGGAGTGTGTGTGCCAGTGTCTATCTCTCTCTCTCTCTCTCTGTCTCTCTCTCCACCTAAAATCAGTAAAAACATATCCTTGGTTGAGGATTAAAAAATAAAAATAAACTAAAAAAAAAATCACTTCAGACATGTGGCTGTCAATGGATCTTAAGGATGAAAACCCACATTCCTAAAATACAAATGAACTACGTGACTGGTATATATATGTGTGTGTGTGTGTGTGTGTGTGGGTATGTCTATATATATTTATAATATGTGATTATAGAGGCTGGCAAATCAGAAATTCATAGGGATGGGGAATGGCAAGTCTGAAACCCATGGGGCAAATCTCCTGGGTCCCCTTAATTAGGGTGGCCCCCGCCCACCCCCCACCCCCGAAATCGAGCCTGCAACCCAGGAATGTGCCCTTGACCAGAATCAAACCTGGAACCCTTCAGTCTGCAGGCTGATACTCTATTAACTGAGCCAAATCTGCTAGGGCCTGACTGATACTTTTTAATGAATCTAAAAAGTTTAATTTCCTGTGGCTTTCATAAAAACACTTATGAAAATATTTGCACAAAATAATATAAACAGTAACTTTGTCTAACTAGCGCCTAGATCAAGAAAACAGGACATTAACAGTAAAAAGCACCAAAAAGCCCCAACCCACCAAGAGTAATCATTCCTGACCTCTAACATTTAACTTCTAGAAGCATATTACCTAAGAATCACACTACCAACTCCTGGGACTATATGACTTATACTTATGGTAATAGAAGGTGTTAAGTATTCATATTATACCAAACCTTTCTTCTCAACTTAAGAACCATAACTACCAAAACAAAACAAAAAATCTCAGAAAGTTTTAAAATTTTATTTTTCCTTAAAAAGTTATTTTCAAAGACAGACCACATTTTAGGACACAGGCAAAGTCTCTTCAAATTCAAGAAGACAGAAATCATACCAAACATCATCTCAGATCACAATGGCATAAAATCAGAAATCAACTACAATAAAAACAATGAAAAAAAATCAAACACTTGGAGGCTAAATAGCATGCTATTAAACAAGTATTGGGTTACCAAAGAGATCAAAGAAGAAATAAAATGCATCCTGAAACAAATGACAATGAAAACATAACAATCCAAAATCTATGGGACACAGAGAAAGCAGTCCTGAGAGGGAAGTTCATAGCTCTACACGCTAACCTTAAAAAAAAACAAAAAAACAAACAAAAAAAAAAACAAGAAAAAATGGTAGTAAATTATCTAACTTTGCAACTTAAAGAGTTAGAAAGAGAACAACAAGAAAACCCCAGAGGAGCCAGAAGGAAGGAAATAATAAAGATCAGAGCAGAAATAAATGACAGAGAGACCAAAAATAGAAGAAAATATTTGGTTCTTTGAAAGGATAAACAAGATTGATGAACATCTAGCCAGGCTCACCAAGAAACAAAGAGAGAGGACCCAAATAAACAAAATCAGAAATGAAAGAGGTAAAGTAACAATCAACCCCACAGACATATAAAGGATTGTAAAAAAATATTACGAACTACTCTACCCCAACAAACTGGACATCCTCGACGAAATGGACATATTCCTAGAAAAATACAACCTTCCAAAACTCAATCAGGAAGAATCAAAAAACCTGAATAGGCCGATAAGTATTGATGAAATTGAAACAGAAATCAAAAAGCTTCCAGCAAACAAAAGCCCTGGACCAATGGCTTCACAGGGGCATTTTACAAAACACTCAATGAAGAACTAAAAGCTATCCTCAAAGTATTCCAAAAAATTCAAGAGGAAGGCACACTTCCAAGCTCTTTCTATGAAGCCAGCATTACCCTAATCCCAAAGTCAGATGAAGACACTATAAAGAAAGAGAATTACAGGCCAATATTCCTGATGAACATACATGCTAAAATTAAAATCCTCAATAAAATTCTGGCAAACCAGATCCAGCATTACATTAGAAAGATCATACACCATGACCAAGTGGGATTTACTCCGGAGATGCAAGACTGGTATAACATCCGCAAATCAATAAACATGAAACATCATATGAACAAATTGAGAGACAAAAATCACATCAAGTGATGCAGAAAAGGCACCTGACCAAATCCAAAACCCTTTTCTGATAAAAACTCTCAGCCAAGTGGGAATAGAGAGATCATACCTCAACATAATTAAAGCCTTATATGACAAACCTACAGCCAATATCATACTCAATGGACAAAAATTAAACCATTTCCCCTAAGAACAGGAAAAAGACAGGGATGCCCTCGTTCACCACGCCTGCTCGACACAGTACTGGAAGTGCTAGCCATAGTGATCAAACAAGAAAAAGAAATAAAAGGCATCTAAATTGGAAAAGAAGACATAAAACTGTCATTTGCAGATGGCGTAATATTGTACATCGAAAACCCTAAAGACTTCACCAAAAAGCTACTAGACTTAATAAATGAATTTGGCAATGTAGCAGGATACAAAATTAATACGCAAAAAATCTACGGTTTTTTTAATATATTTTATTGAGTTTTTACAGAGAGGAAAGGAGAGAGATAGAGAGTTAGAAACATCGATGAGAGAGAAACATCGACCAGCTGCCTCCTGCACACTCCCCACTGGGAATGTGCCCGCAACCAAGGTACATGCCCTTGACCGGAATCGAACCTGGGACCTTTCAGTCCACACGCCAACGCTCTATCCACTGAGCCAAACCGGTTTCGGCTACGGTTTTTTAATACACCAACTATAGGCCTGGTGCACAAAATCATGCATGGATGGGGTCCCTCAGCCTGGCCAGCGACTGGGGCTGATAGGGGCCATTTTGCCTAGTCCGGGGCGGATGGGCTGCGGGAGATTGGCCGGGGGTGAGAGACCTCGAGAGGTTGGCCGGCTGCAGGAGATTGGCTGTGGAGCATACTGACCACCCAGCCGGCCGGGGGGAGGGATCGCGGGAGGTTGGCCGGCCGTGGAAGGTTGGCTGTGAGAGTGCACTGACCACCAGGGGCAGCTCCTGCAATGAGTGTCTGCCCCCTGATGGTCAGTACACATCATAGCTACTGGCCAGTCGACCGGTCACTTAGGCTTTTATATATATACCAGAGGCAAGGTGCACAAAAATTTGTGCACTGGGCAGGGGGGGTGGAGGGGGTAGTGTCCCTCAGCCCAGCCTATGCCCTCTTGCAGTCTGGGACCCCTCAGAGGATGTCCACCTGCTGGCTTAGGCCCGCTCACCGGGGGATTGGGCCCAAGCTGGCAGTCAGACATCACTCTGGCAGCCCGGCAGCCTTCAGGGGATGTCCACTTACTGGCAGGGAGCAGACCTAAGCTGCAGTTGGACATCCTTAGTGCTGCTGAGGAGGCGGGAGAGGCTCCTGCCACCACCGCTGTACTGGCAGCCATTAGCCTGGCTTGTGGCTGAGCAGAGCTCCCCCTGTGGGAGCACATTGC
>NW_006285484.1:14487-17012 GCF_000327345.1 Myotis davidii
GGGCCAGCGGAGGGGGAGGGTCCTGGGAGCCCGCAGGAGTGGCTACGGCCTCACCTCCCGGACCTGCAAAGGTCTTGGGAGCCCTCTGGCATGGCTGCTGTCGCCTCCTGGGGCGCCTGACACTTGCGTATGCAAATTAACCACCATGTTGGGTTAATTTGCATATAGTCACTCTGACTGGCTGGTGGGCGTGGCTTGGGGCATAGCGAAGGTATGGTCAATTTGCATGTTTGTCTATTATTAGGTAAGACTAGAGGCCTGGTGGCACAGATTCGTGCACTGGTGGGGCCACTCAGCCTGGCCTGTGGGGATCGGACTAAACCTCTGAAATCCCCCAAGGGGTTCTGGATTGCCAGAGGGTGCAGGCCAGGCTGAGAGACCCCACGGGTGCACAATCAGGGCTGGAGAGGGACTTCGGGGAGGGCTCCAGGGCGTGCCCGGCCCATCTTGCCCAGTCCCAGTCAGCCGGACCCCTGCAGCAAGCTAACCTACCAGGTGGAGCGTTTGCCCCCTGGTAGTGAGTGACTGGTCGAACGAATAATAGGACACTTAGCATATTAGGCTTTTATTATATAGAATAGACTAGAGCAGGGGTGGGCAAACTTTTTGACTCGAGGGCCACAATGGGTTCTTAAACTGGACCGGAGGGCCGGAACAAAAGCATGGATGGAGTGTTTGTGTGAACTAATATAAATTCAAAGTAAACATCATTACATAAAAGGATACGGTCTTTTTTATTTTTAGTTTTATTCATTTCAAACGGGCCGGATCCAGCCCGCGCGCCGTAGTTTGCCCCCGGCTGAGCTAGTCCCACCCACCCACTCCAGCCTTCCCTCTGAGATTCAGGAGCTGTGCCCACCCGGCCCCCTCTCCAATCCCTTCGGGATCGGGCCTAAACCGGCAATCAGACATCCCTCTCACAACCGCTCACTTTGCCTGCCTGCCTAATTGCCCCTACTGCCCCCCTGCTGGCCTGGTCGCCCCTAACTGCCTCTGCCTGCCAGCCTGATCACCCACAACTGCCCCCCATTCCTGGTCTAGTTGCCCCTCACTGCCCCCACGGCTGGCATGATTGCCCCCAACTGCCCCCCCCCAACCTGGTCGCCCCACGTAGCCTGCTGTACAGTCGTCTGTCCGGTTGTTTCGGTCATGATGGCCCCTGACTTTTTATATACATGGATAATGAACTCATAGGAAGAGAAACTAAAAAAACAATTCCATTTACCATTGCAACAAAAAGTTAAGGTACCTAGGAATAAATTTAACCAAGGAGGTAAAGGACCTGTAATCAGAAAATTACAGGATGCTGAAAAAAGAGATAGCGGAAGACATAAACAAATGTAAGAATATACCATGTTCATGGACTGGTAGAATGAACATCATTAAAATGTCCATACTACCCAAAGCAATCTACAGATTCAATGCACTCCGCATTAAAATACCAACGGCATATTTCAAAGACCTAGAACAAACTCACCAAAAATTCATCTGGAGTAAAAAAAGACCTCAAATAGCTGTAGCAATCCTGAGAAAGAAGAGTAATGTTGGAGGGCTCACAATACCAGATATCAAGCTATATTACAAAGCCACGGTTCTCAAAACTGCCTGGTACTGGCACAAGAACAGACAAATAGACCAATGGAATAGAGAGCCCAGAAATCGACCCAAACCATTATGCTCAGTTAATATTTGACAAAGGAGGCAAGAGCATACAATGGAGTCAAGACAATCTCTTCAATAAACGGTGTTGCGAAAATTGGATACATGCAATTATCTCAATTCGCTGAGGTTCTGCTTCCTGTCATATGTCGACAGTTTGGCTCAAATAAACTCAAAAATTCTTAAAAAAAATAAAATAAAATTGGATACATGCAAAAAAAATGAAACTAGACACCAACTTATACCATATACAAAAATAAACTCAAAATGGATAAAGGACTTAAACGTAAGATGGAAAACCATAAAAAACTTAGAAGCCATAGGCAGCAAAATAGCAGACATATGTCGTAGAAATATCTTTACTGATATAGCTCCTAAGGCAATGGAAACTAAAGAGAAAATAAACAAATGGGACTAAATCAAAATAAAAAGCTTCTGTAGAGCAGAAGAAATCATCAACAAAACAACAAGAAAACCCAGTGCATGGGAGAACATATTTTCCAATGTTATCACCGATAAGGGTTTAATCTTCAACATTTACAGGGAACTCATACAACTTAACAAAGGAAAGATAAACAACCCAATCAAAAAAAAATGGGCAACGGACCTAAATAGAAACTTTTTGAAAGTGGACATACAAAAGGCAAAAGACATATGAAAACATGCTCAAAATCACTAATCACCCGAGAGATGCAAATCAAAACAACAATGAGGTACCATCTCACACCTGTTAGAAAGGCTATCATCAACAAATCAACAAATGACAAGTGCTGGCGAGGATGCAGAGAAAAAGGAACCCTCGTGCACTGCTGGTGGGAATGCAGACTGGGTGTAGCCACTGTGTAGAACAGTATGGCGTTTCCTCA
>NW_006285484.1:17117-32319 GCF_000327345.1 Myotis davidii
AGATGAGTGGATTAAAAAACTGTGGTACATCTACACAATGGAATACTATGCTACTGTAAAAAAGGAATTCTTACCATTTGCAACAGCATGATGGAACTGGAGAGCATTATGCTAAGTGAAATAAGCCAGTCAGAGAAATATAAATATCACATGATCTCACTTATTTATGGAATATAATGAACAACATAAACTGATAAACAAAAATAGATCGAGAGACAGAGAAGCATTGAATACAGTGTCCAACCTATGAGGGAAGGCAGGAGGTGAGGGGGTAAGAGATCAACCAAAGGACTTGTATGCATGCATATGAGCATAACCAATGGACACAGAAGGGGAGGAGGTGTGGCCAGTGAGAGGTCAATGGGGGGGAAAGGAGACTTATGTAATACTTTAACTACCCACTCTAACCTCTAGTTGAAGTCAGTTACTTCCCTTAACCTAAAAGTAAGACTTAGAAGACTATTCTTTAAAGAATAATGAAATAAGCAAAACATTTTTAATTAGAGCCAATTCTTTACCTTTGCTTTAATACCAGTGAATCCAGTGCATTTGTTCTACTTTTGACATAGCTAGTGCAAAAAGAGACTAATTTTTAAACTCTGAGTTGTTTCATTTTATTTATTTTTTAAAGAAATATTTTTATTGATTTTTAGAGAGGAAGGGAGAGGGAGAGAAACTTCAATGTGAGAGTGTAACAACTGGCTGCCACCTGCACACTTCCTACTGGAGATTGAGCCTACAAACCAGGCATGTGGCCTGACCAGTAAGCAATTTAATCTAATTAGCTGACCCAATCAACACAGTCCAATTGGACTGACTGAACAGCTTAATCTAATCAACTGGTCCAATCAACATGTTCTGATCAATCCTCATTCTCTCAATTTTCTCAGACCTCTGTGGTATATCTTAAATAAATATACTGCTAAATTCAAAGTATGATGATGACTGCATACAGGTTCAAAAATAACAGCCACAAATGATACAGTGGAAAGAAGTGAGAAAAGGTGAATAACAACTGGATATTAAACATTACTGTTAATTCTTTGGAGTGATAATGGTATTTTGGTTATGTAGGAGTAGTGTGGTTACTTTTAAGAAACACATATTAAATTGTATTTAAGGTGTAGAGTCATGGTGCCTGCAAATTACTTTCAAGCAGTTCAGCAAAAACACTACCACAAAGCAAATACAGCAACATTTTAATTCAGAACACAGGGAGTGGTTATATGGGTGATCACTGTACTATTCTTCAATTTTCATAATAAAAATTCTCACAATAAAAGCTTGAATTTGGGGGGAAGGGTGTACTTACGAGCATTCTTCAAAGACTTTGACCCTTTCACAGCCCTCTGGAGGTTCCCTTTTGAACATATAACTATTGTTGGGTTTTGGTGAAGTTGCATATTTGGGCAAAGGAGAGTTGTTCCCATTCTCTGCAATAAACGACATGCTTGATTACTAAGAAATGCTACTACATAAATCCTTAGTCATACTGTAATAAATTATTCTTGCCTCGCGCCCACCCCTCCCCGCCTCCCCATGAGCTACTTGAGGATAGAAACAGTGTTTTACTCATCAACACCAACCCAGTATCTAATTCCTGGTAAAGGGAAGATAATGTTCGTTAAATAAATGCATAAGTAAATCAAAGATTTTTATGTCTTTTTCACTTATAATCACCACCTCCTAGGCCTGTCTCTGATTTATTTTTATTCCATACACAGCACACAGACTCCAATTGCACTACCATTCTTCCCAGTACAAGTAACTGTTTGCTTATTATTCTCTCTTGTGCTGCCCTTCAGAATTTCTCAGTTGATTTCTCGGCTCCTCCGGTTACCATCTCTTCTCCAGGATGTCAGAGCCATCTGCACTGTACACCAGACTTCCTTTTGCCTATGAACTTCTCCATGCCTAAGAGATTTTCCTCTGCTGATTTCCCACAACTGTCTTCAAAGTCTGGCTCAAAGTTTTTAAAACCTTTCCAAATTAATTATATCAAAGGGAACACTTCTTACTCTGGTATTCCTGTTCAGTGCTGATGTCCTTGGTTTATATGTATTAACTTAAAATTTCTTGATATATTACGTAAGTGTTCTGAGTTTTCAGCTTGTGTTCGCTAAGCTACAAATTCCTTGCCAAGAGTAGCACAGTGTCTCTGTTTTCTTAAAAAAGAAATTCAGAGCAGCTACTCAGTCATAAATCTCCTAAAATCAAATGCAGCAGGACATAAAATTTATGACATGCTGTCAAAGGGCAGATTTTAATGGCCACTTTTTAAATGTGGAGGGTATATCTGATTGAGCCTAAGTACCAAGAGTAAGCTAAATGGTTTGCATTCACTACCTCATTTAATCCTCAGAATAAACATAAGAATTATTATGCAGATTCCTGACAAGAAACACATGGCCCGATCAAAGGACATAACTGAGTGGGTGTCAAGCTTGTGTGCACATTGGAATCACGGAGCATCTCCTAGTGCCTATTCCTACAATCCCCAGGGGCTGTGATTTAATTGGTCTGGGTGTTGGCCTGGAACAGTCGTACTTTATTTAACCTAGAAGCTGGCATAAAAGGCTTCAAATAGTAACATTTTACAATGGCCCATAGTTTGAAGTGACTTCTTCAGAAAACCTTATGTTCTCTGCATGTCTTAATAACTTAGGTGTTTGGTATTAACGGTCAGCTGTAACAATGAAACATTTTAAGATGTTCAACACACTGTATGAGGCCCTAAATAAAAGACTACTGAAATGAGCTGTAGAATCCTATTAATAAAAGCCTAATATGCAAATTGTCCCCTCGGGCAGTCGTTCAAGCAGGAGACCGGGAGTTCAACCGCTCTCTATGACGTGCACTGACCACCAGGGGGTGGCGTGGAACATAGCGGGTGTCAGCACTGCTGGCCCCAAAGGGCTCTGATGAGAGTGGGGCCACGGTGGGATGGTGGAGCAAGTGAGCGGGCGGCACCAGGCCAAGGCAGATGCGAGTAGGGGTCCGAACACCCCACCAATTGCCCCACAGATGGCAACCAGCGGCAGCACGGGGGGCGGGGGAGATGGTAATGGGGCTCTGGCCCCAGTTGATGACCCACAGGTGGGATGGTGGAGCAGATGAGGGGATGGTGTCAGGCCAAGGTGGATGCCAGGCGGCTGCGAGGTTGGGGGCACAAGTTGGGGCTCTATTTCCGCAGGCCAAAATATTGCCCTGATACAGACTTATGAAAGGTCTTATTTGTTTTAAAAGGTAAGAATACTAGTAATTAATATTCAAATTGCTTAGGTCACCACGTTATTTTTCAAGTTGCATAAGTAGTTTAATACTGTAAGTAGCCCTCCAGGCTTCCCTTGAATAGTCATTTTGCATGATATAAATCAGCTCTATTCCTTTTAGAAATATCACAAGTATAGATCCTAAAAAACACTAACTTAAAGGTTTCACATTTGCTGAAACCGGTTTGGCTCGGTGGATAGAGCGGCGGTCTGCGGACTCGGGGGTCCCGGGTTCGGTCCCGGTCTGGGGCATGTGCCTGGGTTGCGGGCACATCCCCAATGGGGGATGTGCAGGGGGCAGCTGATCGATGTCTCTCTCTCATGGATGTTCCTGGCTCTCTGTCTCTCTCCCTTCCTCTCTGTGAAGAATCAGTAAAATATATTTAAAAAAAAAAAAAAAAAAAAAAGGTTTCACATTTAATTAAAAAGTAGTGGGTAGTAAAAACATTACTACTAAATCACAGCGAATAAAGTGCTCCTTAGGACCAATGTTCATCTCATTTACACCCAAAAGAATGTTTCTCATTAATAAGACACTTGTATTAACAAGCACAAAGAATAAAACAAAGGAATAAAAACCCATAAACCCACCCAACTTGACCATCACCGAACATACCACAATAAAACCTACTGTTTTGTACTCCCAATTTTTAAAAATCTGTTTTGAAACACCTCAAACTAATTATCTTAGTGCAGCTTTAAGTGTGTGTGTTCTGCTAGAAAATAGAATAAATGATAACACAGGTGGTATTCCCTTATCATCTGGTGGTAAATTCCTCCTGTACTGTACCTTTATCTCTGGGATCAACGAGCAGGTCATCAGCTGAACAAGGGCTCTCTTCGCTGCCTTCATTGGAGATGGTGAGGAATGACGCGGGGGACACAGACTGGGAGCGGCTGCTGTTGTTGCTCCCCCTGTCCGCCCCACCAGGAGTCTGAGTGTCGATGCTGCGTGTGCTGCTACTTCTCTGTACAAGGGGAGGAGGCGCACGATGGCCATCTGGAATATCTTGTGGCTGTTATAAAAGTTGTAAAAATATGCATATTTATCACTGATTTTGAAACTCACCCAGAAATGTGCCCAATATTGACCTTCCCCTGTGATTCCAGAAGACTAAGTCAGAAATCCCCTACTTCTGAGCCTAATGAGAAAGAAGCCTTTGTGTTGCTCCATTAGTGACATCCCTGCCTAATCTGACTCCCCCACTGGACACTGAGCAGCCTGGGCAGACTCTTTCCAGGGAACTGGCACCTGACAGGTGGCCATGCTTACTGAATGATAAATTAAAGTTACTTATCATGTGCTAAATAGTATTTAAAATTTATGAAGAGGGGCCATGGTAAAATGAGAATTCTATGTGTAACACTCAATTCCATTATCAGAAGAAAAGGTTATCCATTGTGGGAACTTGAGATACCTGATGTTAGGCCCTGTACCTTCTCCCCCCGCCAATTCTGAGTTTTTTCAAAGAAACTCTGCTACATGAGGAAAAAGTTCATCACAACAGTGCTAATTATAGAGGGGAATCAAGGGGAACAATTTTAAAAAGCTTGTGGGGCTCACTTTTGAGGGAAACCAGGAAAGTGTTTACCTGTGCCTCATTGACATTTATTACATGAGGGAAAGTTTCCCTATCATGCAGCATGGAGAAGAGGGTGTGAGGAGTTGTGTTTTCTCTAATCTAAACGAACCTTTAATCTTAAGTATCAATGAAATACTACTTAAAACTCTTCAATTCATTCACTGAAGAAAAAAGCTTAGTATACTCTGTGACATGGTTTTAAATACAAACAGGAAATTTTCTCATTGTGTCTGACATATGAGTCATTCTTATGTGTATGAAAGTTAGTAGAAGAGTACAAAGTCTTATGTGCATGATAGGTAAGAACTGCACTTCATGATGTTCTCATTAACCTTTGAAATAATAAGTGGCAAACAATAAACAGGTAGCCCTGGCCAGATGGCTTGGTTGGAGCATTGTATTTCCTCAAAAATTTATGCATTGGATCAATTCTGGGTCAGGGCACATACCTAGGTTGTGGGTTTGAACCCCAGTCCGAGTGCATATAGGAAGCAACTGATCAATGTTTCTCTCTCTCTCAACATATCCTAGAGCAGGGGTGGGCAAACTTTTTGACTCAAGGGCCACAATGGATTCTTAAACTGGACCGGAGGGCCGGAACAAAAGCATGGATGGAGTGTTTGTGTGAACTAATATAAATTCAAAGTAAACATCATTACATAAAAGGGTACGGTCTTTTTTTCCAATAGTTTTATTCATTTCAAACGGGCCGGATCCAGCCCGCGGCTGTAGTTTGCCCACGGCTGTCCTAGAGTATTGAAAAAAAGAAGAAACAGTTCACGCTTAGAATCTGATGTCATATCCTTCTCTCCCCAACAAATTAGTAGCCTAATCTTTTCTTAAATGGAGTTATAATAATTAGAATTATACCACCTGTCTGGTGCTTTTCAAATACAGATAAATAAAAAATAGCTTCTGTTCAAGGATCCAAATTTAAGTCACATCAGTTTTCTCTATGACATGTAAAGAAATGAAAACTTTTCACTCACTTAGTTTTTCAAAAGATAAAAATTGTCATTTTCTCTCAACAAGAAGGAAGAAACCTAAGTAAATATGAAAAACAAAATCGTAAATTTTTTAATAGGTAGAAGAGTTAATGAGTAAGGATTACTTACTATAAGTTGTTCTTCCTTTTCCCCTGTTTCTTTAATTATTATTTCAATCTCCTGATTCAATCCTTCCACACTGTTCCGGAACCGGGAGCCTGTTGATTTGGTGATGGGAATTGCTGGAATAAGAGTACTCTTTGGAACAGGAGCCTTGAGAAGAGGAAATAAAGCAGGGAGAAGAGAGGTTTAACACTCATTTGAAACATACTTTTAGTTGACATGAGTAACTCTAAAATAAAATAAAAATACAGTCTATAGGCCTCGTAAAAAGTGTGAGTGACCAAATCTCCTTCTCAGTATACTGTACAATAAATACAATTTAAAGATAAAAACCCAGACAATCAAGATAGACTTTCACAAGTATATTCACATCTATGAGGAACTATAAAGGGAAAACGGATAAAAGAATACTAAAAGAATTTCAATCTCAGAAATTATTTTATGATTGTAACAGAGTTCTAATTTCAGACATAACTTTAAAGTCCTCTAGTGACACAATTAACTGTATTTATAGCAAGACTGCGATGAGAATAAGGTTCCTGTAAAATTTACTTATACTTCCATTGTAATGGTTTTAATGTTTTGTTCAGGAATGAAAATGATATGATTTATTTTCTTTTTTTTACAAAGCCTATCTCTAACTTAAAAAACCATTTTTTTTCCACTGACAGTTAATGCTTTTGAAAAGAAGTAACTGATAACATAATTATAGGATATTACTTGATTTCTTGACAAAATACTCAAAATTAAATATGAGACAAGAATTGCATAGGCCCTGACTGGATGGCTCAGCTGCTTGGAGCGTTGTCCCCTACACTGAAAAGGTTGTGGGTTCAATTCCCAGTCAGGGCACATATCTAGGTTGCGGGTTCAAAACCCAGTGGGGGAGAGTACAGGGGACAACCAATCAATGTTCCTCTCTCTCTAAAATCAATAAAAACATATCTTTGGGTGAGGATTAAAAAAAAAAGAACTGCAAAAATATCTGCCAAAGTTCATGGCAACAGTGTGCCTGAGATCTCTTGCACATTGTCCTGCTGCCTGGTAAAGAAATGTGATTAACCCACCATTCACTTGGAGGTTTCTTTGAAAAACTTCTCTTTCTGAGGAAGGTGGGTAAGCAAAAAGGTAACAGGGCCTTTGATCAATTATCACTAGTTTCATTCAATGGACAACCCTGTCCTCTGACAGAGAACTTAGTGTTAAACCTGTATTCCTCGTCTTGTATTCCTGCTCACCATTATAATTGATATTTTTAAAAATTAAGCATAACACATTAACAATTCTCGGAACAGGCAAGGAACTGGTGAGAAAGATCTAAGGGGAAGCTTCACTCTGGAGTGCCGAGGCAGCGCTTCTTCACTGCTTACTGCTGGGCCCCTCCGCCCCACTTTCCTCATGTAATAGGGGAACTCAACCATCTCAGATTGTAACGTGTTATTTTTTTTTTTCATTTCCTCTAACTCTAACATCTTTCTATACTTCAAAATTATTATTTACCAAATAACATTCATAGGTGAATGGTATTTTGTTGTATAAATGTATTAAGAAATAAATGCTTTGCTATTGGACAAATAGTTTCCAATTTTTCACTACTCAAAAAAAAAAATGCCACTATGAACATCCTCTTAAATAAATACTGCATACAAACATAAATATTTCCTTAGGGTAAATTCTGGGGCTGGAGGGACTATTGGCTCAATGTACAGGAAAGATTTTCAGGACTTTCATTCATACTGCTAAATTAATCAGCAAAAACATTTTTTACTCCTCACAGTACCTGCCCTTCGTGTTCACTGCAGCATTATTTCTGAGAGCCAAGACATGTTAACAACGTAAGTGTCTGCTAACAAATAAATGGATAAAAAAATAGGGTTATAGCCCTAACCGGTTTGGCTCAGTGGATAGAGGGTCGACCGTCGGACTCAAGGGTCCCAGGTTCAATTCTGGTCAAGGGCATGTACCTTGGTTGCGGGCACATCCCCAGTGGGGGGTGTACAGGAGGCAGCTGATCGATGTTTCTCTCTCATTGATGTTTCTAATTCTCTGTCCCTCTCCCTTCCTCTCTGTAAAAAATCAATAAAATATATTTTAAAAAAATAGGGTTATACACACAAACAATGAAATATTATTCAGCCATGAAAGAGGAAATCCTGCCAATTGCAACAACTTGGATGAACCTACAAGACATTAGGCTAAGTGAAATAAGTCAGAGAAAGACAAATACTGTGTGATGGTACTTATATGTGGAATCTTTAAAAAAACAAAAAAAAACCACCTCATAGAAACAGGAGTAGATGGATGGTTGCCAGGAACAGATAGGTAGGAGAAATGGGTGAACATGATCAAAGAATACAAACTTCTAGTTATAAAATGAATACGCTTTGGGGATCTCATATATAGCATGATGATGATAGTTAATAATGTATTGTATACTTGGAACTTGCTGAGACAGTAGATCTTAAAAGTTCTCACCAGAAAAGAAATAAAAAGGTAACTATGTGAAATGATGGATGTCTTAACTAACCTTATTGCGGTAATATTTTTACCATATTATACATATATCAAGTCATCAAAATGAACAGCTTAAGTGCACAATGTGAAATATCAATTATATCGCTATAAAGCTGAGGCGGGGAGAATGATACACTGGACTTCTTCAAAATTATTTGAAAATAATTTTTTCTCTGTGAAAGACCCTGTTAAGAGAATGAAAAACTAATTCAGACTGGGAGAAAATATTTGGAATTCACAAAGCCAACAAAGGACTTGTATCCAAATATATATAATGATCTCTCAAATATATAATAAAACAGCCAAAACCGGTTTGGCTCAGTGGATAGAGTGTCGGCTTGCGGACTGAAGGGTCCTGGGTTCGATTCCAGTCAGGGGCATGTGCCTAGGTTGCAGGCACATCCCCAGTAGGGGATGTGCGGGAGGCAGCTGATCGATGTTTCTCTCTCATCGATGTTTCTAACTTTCTATATCTCTCACTTCCTCTCTGTAAAAAATCAATAAAATATATTTTAAAAATAAATAAATAAATAAATAAAAATAAAACAGCCCAATTTAAATATGGACAAAAAACCTGAATACACATTCATTAAAGAGGATTTACATATAGCAAATAGTCTTAGAAAAATGTGACAGTGCAAATTTATATCAAGTACAATACCACTACACATCTATTTGAATGGCTAAAATAAAAAATATGAGGCAGAGTAGGTGGAAGTTATACTCACCCTCCTCCCAGGTCCAAATTGGAATTACAACTAAATTACAGAACACTCCACCTGAATAGCCAACTGAAGACTAGCTGAACAGAAGTCTTGTAACCAAGGATTTATAGAAGAAGCCACTTTGAGACTGGCAGGAAGGGCAGAGACATGAAAAGGGCTGGCCCACATCCATGTACAGCAGGTAGGAATCTGGAGGGACATCTCAGCTGTAAAAGTTATCCCCTGAGGAGCAAGGAGTCTCAAGCAAACGCATGTGCATGCGGGTAGAAGAGCCCATATAACATCTGGCTGTGAAAATTAATGGGGATTCTGTCTGCCAGGGAGAGACAGTACTCTGCTCAAAAGTCAGGTGCCCTCTTAAAGGAACAGCACACAAAATCTCATTCATGGCCACTTAGCCTGGACTCCAGCAAACAGAGGGGGAAGATCAGAGCAAAATGGAGATGTGGGAGGACAAAGAGGGTGTGAGGCTCCAGGCAAAGAGCTGAAGGGACCGCTGCCAGGGCCTTTATGCCAAGTTCCTCTCAGACAACACTCACAGAAGACATCTTTCCTGGGTCAAGCATTCCCTTCCATACTGCATCAGCCTGAATAAATGCACTAGCCCCACCCTCATGACTCCATCACCCTACCCTGGCGAGTTGTTGGAAATTACAACCAAACTTTAAATTTATGAAATCTAATTTGACCCATGTACCAATATTTTAGGACAAAATTAGTTTGAAAAAATATATACCTCCACTTATACTTTCTCTTGAAAACAATCCAAATATAGTTGACAATCATCAGAAGGTATCAACCTAGAAAAGGTGTTGGCAAACTTTTTCTTGTTTCTCCTTGCCTAGGGACCCCATCCAATTTCAATTCAGTTAAACAGAAATGTTCCCGGTGCGAGCCATCAAGAGTAGTTTATAAGATTCTACTAAGGCCAAAACCGGTTTGGCTCAGTGGATAGAGCGTCGGCCTGCGGACTGAGGGGTCCCAGGTTCGATTCCGGTCAAGGGCATGTACCTGGGTTGCGGGCACATCCCCAGTAGGGAATGTGCGGGAGGCAGCTGATCGATGTTTCTAACTCTCTATCTCTCTCCCTTCCTCTCTGTAAAAAATCAATAAAATAAAATAAAAGATTCTACTAAGGAACCAGAGCAGCTAAACGTTTTCCCTAGCAAATGACTTTATGAGACAGGTATCATTATTATCCTCAATCCTCAGATGAGGAAACTGAGACTTACAGCAGGTTACCTGTCCAAGGTCTGATTCCACAGCCAATGCATATCTCTATTATTCTGCCTCCAACATACTAAATTGATAGATACAAAGTACGGTAAGTCAAAATATGAAAAATTAGCTATGTCTCTTAGAAGTCTTATCACAGGTCACCAAAGGAAAATATCATTTTGTCAATTTAATATTCTAGTTTCTTTTTTTCGGTTTATTTTTATGAAGGTTATGATTCAGTATTAATCAGTTTCAAATGTGTTTTTGGCTATTTTGTCCCATAGTCACCTATAAAATAACAAATCACCTGCAAAATAAAAAAATCTTGTCTGCATTTTGTGTTATCTGTGCTCCTACCTGACACTGGTTAATGGCTGAATGGTTGCCATGGAATGGTGACTGTCTTTCTTTATCTCGATGATGTCGACTGCTATGCTTACTTCTCTGCAATTGCTGGCGTAATTTTGCAATCTGCAAAGGGGAAAATAACACATGCATCAGAGTGTTTCCCATACTACATAGAGCATCCTTGCTTAATAAGAACCAGAAAAATTCAGTCTTAATAAAAGTTTTGAATTTTTAAACTGTATCACAAAATCTTATTATATATACACATGCATATATAAAGAGATATTCCAAGTACTAAACAAGTGAAGTTTTCAGCATTCAGAATAAATTATATTACAACTTTCACAAAGAATTAAAAATTCATAGTTATTCTCTCATTGCCCTCATAAATCACATTTTATTTAGATTTCTTTATCAAACTTGTGACCTTCAACAGCTCCAAAAATTAAACTATTTGAATATCAATTCAAGCCATAAAATGCACTCACAGATATAATCTTTAAAAATACCAAATAAAATTTTAATCAATATCCCATGTTATTTCTGGACTGAATTTTCCTGGTCTTTTTTTCTACATTATATGTAAAATGAAAATGTTATAATTGTAGACAGAAAATGGTAATCAGGTAATCATAGCACAGAGGCAAAATCAACTTAGTTCTACTGGGTTACTAAATAGCAGAATCACTATCATACTATACAGAAATAATATATGTGAATTTGTTATATCACTAAAATTTATATATTTGATATTTATATATTAATAGGTATAGACGCTCTTTTTTAAAAAGGAAAAACACACTATCTGATAAGTAATGTGTACATTTCTCCATTCAAATCTTTATTCAATTAACATAACTGTTTTTCTGTTGTTAGTTCTCAAGTAAACAGAACTAAAATAAAAACAAACACACAAACCCCACACTCAATGGAAACTGACAAATCTCTGCTGCCCACAATTTCAAGGAACTAGCCAACGAAGAAATCAAGTTTCCACACCCACTTTCTTGGAATCATTTTCCTGACCTCCTTAAGTTGATCTGTACTGCCCCAGGATGCTGAACGCTTGTGAGACCCTTTCTTCTTTTCAGAATATTCTTCAGCCCATGCACTCTCTGTCTATAATGAGAAAAGGGGGGGAAGGGAAATTTTAATGAAAGAATCATTTAACAATAATGTATACCACATTTGCCACAATATGGATGGACCTTCAGGGCATTATGCTAACTGAAAAAAGTGAGACAGAGAAAGACAAATACTGTATGTGGATTCTAAAAAAAAAAAACAACAAACATACAAAAGAGATCAGATTCGTAGTTATCAGAGCCAGGGGATAGGTTGGTAGGGGACTTGGATGAAGGTGCACAAAAGGTACAAACATACATTTATAAGAGAAGTAAGTACTGGAGATGCAATGTACAACATAAAGGTTATAATTCCCACAGCTGTATAGTATATTTGAAAGTTGATGTTTCTTTCTCTCCCTCTCCCTTCCTCTCTAATGTCAGGAAAAAAATATTTTAAAAAATCAATAAGAAGACAGAAGTTTTGAACACTATAACCAATGTGACCCAATATATACTCATTGAACATTACACCTTATAAATTCTGAACATATGGATTCTTTATCCCAACATGCACGAAACATTTATCATCATAGACCATATGCTAGAGCTAGACCATAGAGATGTCTCAGTAAATATCAGAGGATTCAAATCACTGAGTATATTCTCTGATCACAATGGAATTGAATTTGAACTCAGTAACAGTAAGACATCAAGAAAATACATATCCAAATATTTGAAAAGTAATCAACACAATTCTAAAGAAATTAACTTGACAGTGAAAGATTTAAAAGATTAGAAAATATTTTGAATCTAATGATAATGAAAAAGTAACATATTAAACTATGTGAGATACTTCAAAATGTAGAAGAGAAACCTCAAAGTTCAAATGTTTACATCAAATAACAACAAGGAATGTTTAGAATCAGTAGTAATCTAAGCTTCCACCTTAAAAGGTAAGAACAAAAAGAGTGTATAAAAAGGTTACTATATGGTGACTATGTGGGTTTATCCCAGATAAGAAAGATTTATTTTAAATTTAAAAATCTATCATTATAATTCACCATGGTAACAGAATATAAGAGAATAACCATATTTATCTCTATAGGTAGAAATAAAACATTTGAAACATTCAGCACCTTTTTGAGGCAAAAACTTCCAATAAACTAGGAATGAAAGGGCACCTTCTCAATTTCATAAAGAGAATTTAAAAGCAACAGCTAACATCCTACTAAATGGTGACTTTTTTGGCTTTTCTTCTAAGGCTGGGAAGAAGGTCGGGATGTCTGCCTGTGCTCACCATTTGTATTAATCATTGTAGTGAATGTTCCAATCTTATTAAGAATTAATATGACAAAATAAGACATTAAAGTTATAAAGATTATAAAACAAGAAGACTGAAACAAAACAAACAAATAAATAACAAGAAGCTTAACTATCTTTATTTGTAGGGGACGATAGTCTATATAACAGAGAACATTTCTATATGCTCTTTTATCAGTTCAGAGCCTGCATAGTTAATTTGCAAAGTTAGCTGGAAAACCAAATTAGCAATATACTAAACTAATCTAAGACAAAGGACAAGGAGCTAAACTATTTTTGCTTTATATAAACTTTAAATATGAATAGCAGCAAAACCAAAACAAAATAAAAGACTTAATGGATACAACTGCATACAGTAATATTTAGATCTATACAAGTCAACCAGGGAAAATTGCATTTTTGTAGAAATAATGGCTATAAAAGATAACTTTCAAAAGCAAACCCTTTACAAGTAAAATTCAACATTTGATTTCTAATTAGTGTTTACCATGTATAATTTTTATATGAAAAAGTACTGATTCATCTGAATATACTCTTAATAAAATAAGCAGAAATTATGTAACTATGGTTTTAGAATAATGAAATTAACTTGGTTACAGGAATTTACTTGGTATAATTTCTTATGCATACTTTAATTTGGAGATTAAAGGGGAGTAAATAACAAAAACTGGAGAAATTAAAACTTTCAGATTACAATGCAATAGAGAGTTCATGTGAGACAGACTTTAAGCATGGGGAAGCTACATGGGGTAAGTACACCAGAGTCAAGCTGCCCACATCAACAGTTCACTTGCAAGGTTCCATACTGAGTTTGCCTTATCTTCTCAGAGTGGTGGGTTAGGTAACGGCCCCAACAGATGAACAGCTGTTACTGCAGGTGAACAACTGCACATCAGACACTGGGTTTTTAATTCAGAATAGAGTGAAGGTGAGCAACATAGAATTTCACAGGAATTTCTCCTTAGACAGCATTAAAGAGTTGAAACTTGATGCTTGTGAATGTCTGTATTTGAAGTTTTCTGTATTTGAATAGGTGTCACCGTATGTTAAACAGTTACTGAACACAATGGCATATCAAATATTTTCTATGAAAAAAATTGATTTTGTGTACATATATTTTATGTATTTACTCATAAATTTTAAAAACCTGCTTGTATCAGTCACCTCTTCTGTCCTGTCTCACATTTTCTCAGCCCACTACCCCCGCTCCCCTCCCCTCTTAGAGATTACAAGGCAACGGAAACAAACTTTAGTTGCACTGCATGTGTTTCACATTGTTTTACTAATTAAGGCTTTTACATGACGTGGCTGGGACACCTGAGAGAAGCTGATGATCATTTGTGGGTGCTCAAAACTGCAAATGTGGGGGAATTAACACCCCATAACACAATCCTTGACTTTGAGGGATATTATGCTCAGTGAAATAAATCAGTCAGGGGAAGATAAATACCATATGATTTCACTTATATATGGAATATAAAAAAAAAATTGAAACAACTGGTAGAGAACAGAATAATGGTTGCCAGAGGGGAGGGGATTGGAGGAGTGGGTGAAAAAAGTGAAGTGATTAAGAATTACAAATTAGACGAACTCTCCAAAAATTTATCTGGAATAAAAAAAGACCGTGATAGCTGCAGCAACCCTGAGAAAGAAGAACAAAGTAGGAGGGATCTCAATACCAGATATCAAGCTCTATTACAAAGCCACTGTTCTCAAAACTGCTTGGTATCAGCAGAAAAACAGACATATACACCAATGCAATAGGATAGAGAACCCAGAAATCGACCCAAAACACTATGCTCAATTAATATTTGACAAAGGAGGCAAGTGTATACAATGGAATCAAGACAGTCTCTTCAATAAATGGTGTTGGGAAAATTTGACAGATACTTGCAAAAAAATGAAACCAGACCACCAACATACACCATACACAAAAATAAACTCAAAATAGATAAAGGACTTAAATGTTAAGTTGTACCATAAAAATCTTAGAAGAAAACATAAGCAGCAAAATATCGGACATCCCAAGCAGAATTTTCACCAATA